>NW_016827206.1:47676-49010 GCF_001698545.2 Rhinopithecus bieti
GGTTAAATCCTCATTTGTTTGCTAAAAAGCCATACACAACCAAGTTTTCCAGTTGACTTAAACAGCAAGAATACAAGTGAGGGTTCTATAATAATATGTGAAGTAATGCAGCACAGTAAAATATGGGAGTTTCTAATCTTTGTTTTTATAGTTTGAGTAGACTTTGTCCATTTTGAATCAGTTATTTCTGGTTAGAATTTGTGTTCATTTTTTACATTACTGTAAAGAGATATCTAAGGCTGGGTAATTTATGACAAAAAGAGGTTGAATCGGCTCATAGATCTTCAGGCTGTACAAACATGGCTTCAACATCTGTTTCTAGTGAGGGCTGCAGCAAGCTTACAATCATGATAGAAGGCAAAGGGGAAGCAGGTGGTTCCACACGGTGAAAGTGGGAGGAGAGAGGGGAAGGGGGAAGGTACCACACTCTTTTTATTTATTTTTTTTGAAATGGAGTCTCTCTCCATTGCCCAGGCTGGAGTGCAATGGTGTGATCTCGGCTCACTACAACCTCCACCTCCCAGGTTCAAGCAATTCTCCTGCCTTAGCCTCCTGAGTAGCTGGGACTATAGGCAGGTGCCACAACACCTGGATAATTTTTGTATTTTTGGTAGAGACGGAGTTTCACCACGTTGACCAGGCTGGTCTCGAACTCCTGACCTCAGGTGGTCCACCCGCTTCAGCCTCCCAAAGTGCTGGAATTAGGCTTGTGCCACTGCACCTGGCCGGTACCACACTCTTTTAAACTACCATAATGAAAATTTGCTTATTACCATGGGGATGGGATCAAGCCATTCATAGGGAATCCCCCACCATTACCCAAACACCTCCCACTAGGCCCTCTCTCCAGCATTAAGGGTCACATGTTAACATGAGATTTGGAGGGGGAACATATCCAACACATATCAGAATTGTATTTCCCAGCTCCTTCCAGTTCCATGGGCTTCTCACACCTAGAGAGCATGGAAGCAGTAAAAGAAAAGCTATTCCATGTCCCTCACTCTTCAGTGGTAGGAACTTTTGCCTACAAGGCCCTTCTAGCATCAAAGGCAGAGGCAGTGTAGGAAACAAAACATGGCCCAAATCCTTCTTGGGGCTTTTATTATTCTGGCCTTTTTTTAGAGAGAAAAAAATGATTTTTTTGTGCTGCAGACACCATGTCCAATTATGTTTGTATATTCATTTTAAAATTAAAATTTAGGCCAGGCTCTCTGGCTTACACCTGTAATCCCAGCTCTTTGGGAGGCCGAGGTGGTTGGATCACGAGGTTAGGAGATCAAGACCATCATGGCTAATGCAGTGTAACCTCTTCTCTACTAAAAATACAAAAAAAA
>NW_016827207.1:0-1077 GCF_001698545.2 Rhinopithecus bieti
AACACAGTACCTCAGTTGAAAATGCAGAAATCACCTGTCTTCTGTGTCACTCGCGCCAGGAGCTAGAGACTGGAGCTGTTCCTATTCTTGTTCCTAACTTGCTTGTTCCTATCTTGCTCCGCCCCCCCGTAAATGTGTATTTTAAACTCCAGGGAAACCACTAATTTTTAAAAGTAAACATAATTATTTATATAATTATATAAAAACAAAGAAGATAAAATGAAAATAATAAAATCTCAGTTAAAACTAGAGAAAGCAGAAAAAGGGGGAAAGAACAAAAGTGCTATGAATAAAAAACAGCTCCAAACATGGTAGCTAATAATCCAGTTATATCACAAATCACTTCAAATGTGAACGGTCTAAACACACCAGTAAAATGACAAGGATTATAAGCATAGATAAAAACCAATATCTGACTATATGTTGCCTAGAAGAAACCCACTTTAAACATAAAAGCACTATGGAAATAATCTTTTCAACACATGGGAACTTGTGACCTGGGGACCTGGGAAATGTACCTCTCACAGTGCAATGCTGCTGAACAGCCAGTCTGATTGGGCATCTCCTTTGGCAGAGCTACAGTACAGAATTTCCAGGGCTGGGGATGGTAGCCCTACCCCCGACTTTGGTTCTGGCTGTCCTCAGGGATATGTCTGCCTTCAGGCATTTATCATGTTTCCCATGGGTTGAAGTAGGGACAGGTCTCCTGCCAGGGAACCCAAGATGGTGGGGAAGCTGATTGTTCACCTTGATCTTTTTCCATTGTAAAAACCATGAATTGGGAGAATTTTTTTTTTACACTTGGTACCAGGGAGATTGAGTAAGGGGGCAAAGAGAGTTGTCGTGTGTTGAAACAACTGGACACCCAGACACAAAATAATGATTTGAGACCCATCAATTCATTGTATCATAGTCCTAAATGAAGGATGTAAAATTAAAACTTCTGTGCTCGCTTCGGCAGCACATATACTAAAATTGTAACGATACAGAAAAGATTAGCATGGCCCCTGCGCAAGGATGACACGCAAATTCATGAAGCGTTCCATATTTTTATATATATGCACCCAATACAGGAGC
>NW_016827208.1:0-2494 GCF_001698545.2 Rhinopithecus bieti
GATGGGGTTTCGCCATGTTGGCCATGGCTGGTCTCAAACTCCTAACCTCAGGTGATCCATCCACCTTGGCCTCCCAAAGTGCTGGGATTACAGGCGTGAGCCACCGCGCCCAGTCCCTTCTTTTCCTTTATTATCAGATGACAAAACTCCTCCCCAAAGATGTTGACTTTTCCAAAACCTTCACTGTAGCAGGATCTAAACATTGTTTTATTCACATGTTGTCTTTGGCTCATGCTAAGGAAAGAATAAATCACAGTAAACTTACCACTCACACACAGTGCAGGTGTGTATACACCTTAGAAAGATATGGTCGAGCACAGTGGCTCACGCCTGTAATCCCAGCACTTGGAGAGGCCAAGGCAGGCGGATCACAAGGTCAGGAGATCGAGACCATCCTGGCCAACAAAAACCCTGTCTCTACTGAAATATAAAAAATTAACGGGGCATGGTGGTGCATGCATATAGTCCCAGCTACTCGGGAGGTTGAGGCAGGCGAATTGCTTGAACCCAGGAGACAGAAGTTGCAGTGAGCTGAGATCACATCACTGCGCCCAACCTGGCGACAGACCGAGACTCTGTCTCAAAAAAAAAAAAAAAAGTGCTTGAGGACTAGGCCGTGCATGGTGGCTCATGCCTGTAATCCCAGCACTGTGGGAGACCGTGGTGGGTAGATTGCTTGAGGTCAGGAGTTCAAGACCAGCCTGGCAAACATGGTGAAACCCCATCTCTACCAAAAGTACAAAAAATCAGCCAGGTGTGGTGGTGCGCACCTGTAAACCCCACTATTTGGGAGGCTGAGGCAGGAGAACCACTTGAACCCGGGAGGCGGAGGTTGCAGTGAGCCGAGGTTGTGCCCCTGAACTGAAAGAGTAAGATTCTGTCTCAATAAAAAAAAAAAAAAAAAGATGATTGAAGAACAGAAATCTAAGACATTGTAACAAAAGTGTGGTGGAAAAAATAGCTAAAAGTTATGGGGTTAGGCAATAAGCTTAGCATAAATGACCTAAAGAGAGAACACATTCAGGTGTGTCTTTTTTTTTTTTTTTTTAATCAAGAAAACCAAAATAAAACGATACTGGCAACATAGTAAGACCCTGTCTCTAAAAAAGGTTCTTTTTTAAAAGACAAATTAGCCAGACATGGTGGTGCATGCCTGTAGTCCTAACTACACAGGAGGCTGAGGCGGGAGGATCACTTGAGCCCAGGAGTTCAGGGCTGCAGGGAGCTATGATCTCACCACTGCACCCCTGACCTCCAGAAAATGAATAAATAGGAAAGAAAGGAAGAGGCCTGGTGCGGTGGCTCACGCCTATAGTCCCAGCACTTTGGGAGGGCAAGGTGGGTGGATCACCTGAGGTCAGGGGTTTGAGACTAGCCTGGCCAACATGGTGAAACTCTGCCTCTACTAACAAAAAATTAGCCAGGCATGTTGGTGCACGCCTGTAATCCCAGCTACTCAGGTGACTGAGGCAGGAGAATTGCTTGAACTTGCGGGATAGAGGTTGCAGTGAGCTGAGATCTCGCCACTGCACTCCAGCCTGGGCAACAGGCGCACAGCCAGGCTGAAGCCCCAGTGTTCTCCAAACTGTCACCCCAGACTCACAATATGTACTAGATAAATTGCAGGTCGTCTTCTTTTCTTCTAGCTGAGTTCATTCCCCCACTCTCCCTCCATTTTCTTCTCCTAAGAAGTCATTTTGTTCAGCCACAGTTTATAAGCAGGGCTCATTGTTTAGGTCTGAGGAACAGGACAGGGTTGTACTAAGCGCTTAGGCAATGATTCTTATCTGGGAAGGGCTGACAGCTTGTTCTTTAATGTCTACAAATTGCTTTGAAGATGAAAAGGGCTACAAAAATGTCAAGTAATGTTACTGCTTTTAGGAACATTTGTTTTCCATCTTGTAAAAGGCATATATCTCAGGCCAGTGAAAGCCCAAGCTTCCAAAGCCAGACTGAGTTCCTCTCACTTACAAAAGAAGCGTAGCCTCCTCTGCATGTATTGGTAATGCTGAGAGCATTGGGGTTCTTAGTTCTTTACAAAAAAAAATGTCACCAAAGAAAGAAGACACCAGGAGGCCAGGCATGGTGGCTCACACCTGTAATCCCAGCACTTTGGGATTACAAAGCCAAGGCATGTGGATCATGAGGTCAGGAGATCAAGACCATCCTGGTCAACATGGTGAAACCTTGTCTCTACTAAAAATACAAAAATTAACCGGGCGTGGTGGTGCATGCCTGTAATCCCAGCTACTTAGGACTCTGAGGTAGGAGAATCACTTGAAACAGGGAGTCAGAGGTTTCAGTGAGCCAAGATCGGACCACTGCACTCCAGCCTGGCGACAGAGTGAAATTCCGTCTAAAAAAAGAAAGAGGACACCAGGAGCTGGGCGAGCTAGCTCAAGCCTGTAATCCCAGCCCTTTGGGAAGCTGAGGCGGGAGGATCACTTGAGGTCAGGAGTTCGAGACTAGCCTGACCAACATGGCAAAACCCCAT
>NW_016827209.1:0-2529 GCF_001698545.2 Rhinopithecus bieti
TTCATGTCACCTTAAGTTTCAATGCACTCCAAAATATCCCATTGCAGATTTCCAAAAAACATTGTTAGCAAACTGCTCAATGAAAAGAACAGTGTAATACTGTGAGATGAATTCACACATCACAAAGCAGTTGCTCAGAAATCTTCTTTCTAGTTTTTATCTGAGGATATTTCCTTTACTACCATCGGCCTCAATGCACTGTCATATATCCCTTTGCAGAGTCCATAAAAACAGTGTTAGCAAACCGATCCAAGAAAAGAAAGCTGTAACTCCGTGAGATGAATTTACACATCAGAAAGAACTTTCTCATAAAGCTTCTTACTAGTTTTTAATCTGAGGATATTTTCTTTTTCACCAGAGGCCTCAATGCGACACTGAATACCACATTGCAGATTCTGCGAAAACAGTGTTAGCAAACTGCTCAATGAGAAGAATGGTGTAACTCTGTGAGATTAATTCAAACATCACAAATCAATTTCTCTGAAACCTTCTTTCTACTTTTTATTTGAGGATATTTCCTTTGTCACATAGGTTTCAAAGTGATAAAAAAGTACACCTTCTCAGATGCCACAAAAGTGCTAGCAAACGACTCCATGAAAGAGTGGTGTAACTCTGTAAGAAGAATTCACACATCACAAAGCAGTTTCTCAGAAAGCTTCTTTATTGTTTTTAGCTGAGTATATTTCCTTTTTAAACACAGGCCTCAATGTGCTCCTTTATATCTCACTGCAGATTCTGCAATAATATTGTTAGTAAACTTCTCAATGAAAACAGTGTTGCAGCATGCTGAGATGAATTCACACATCCCAAAGCAGTTTCTTAGAACGCTTCTCTCCAGTTTTATCTGAGGATATTTTATTTTCATCTTGGGAGTCAATGCTGTCCAAATATCACTTCTGAGACTCCACAAAAAGAGTGCTAGCAAACTCCTCCCTGAGAGAGTGGTGTAACTCTGTGAAATGAATTCACACGTAACAAAGCAGTTTCTCAGAAAGCTTCTATCTAGTTTTTATCTGAGGATACTTCCTTTGTCACCATAGACTTCAAAGCAGTCCAAAGTATCCCTTCTCAGATTCCACAAAAAGAGTGCTAGCAAACAACTACATGAAAGAATGTTGTTAGACTGTGAGATGAATTCACACATCTCAAAGCAGTTTCTCAAAACTTCTTTCTAGTTTTATAAGAGGATATTTAGTTTTTCACCTTAGGACTCAATGCGCTCCAAAATATCCCATTGCAGATTCCAAGAAAACAGAGTTAACAAACTGCTCAATGAAAGAACAGTGTAACTTTGTGAGATGAATTCACACATCACAAAGCAGTTTCTCAGGAGGCTTCTCTCCACTCTCTGTCTGAGGATATTTCATTTTTCAATGTAGGACTCAAGGCCCCCGGAATATCCCACAGCAGATTGCATGAAAACAGTCTTAGCAAACTTCTCAATGTAAAGAAATGTGTATCTCTGTGAGATGAACTGACTCATCACAAAGCAGTGTGTCATACAGCTTCCTTCTAGTTTTTATCTGAGGATATTTCTTTTGTTACCATAGGGTTCCAGAGCAATCCAATATATCCCTTCCCAGAATCCACTATAACAGTGCTAGGAAACTGCTCCATGAAAGAGTAGTGTAACTCTGTGTGATGAATTCACATATCACAAAGAAGATTCCCAGAAAGCTTCTTTCTAGTTTTTATCTGAGGATGTTTCCTTTGTCACCATACGCTTCAAAGTGATCCAAGAGTCCCTTCTGAGTTGACGCAGAAACTACTAACAAACTTCTCCATGAAAAGAAAGGTATAACTCTGTAACATGAATTCACACATCACAAAACAGTTTCTCAGAAGACTTCTCTCCATTTTTTTCCTGAGGATATTACCTTTTTCATCATAGCAGTCAATGTGCTCGCAATATCCCATTGCAGATTCCATGAAAACAGTGTTGGTAAACTGCTTCATGAAAAGAAAGTTGTAACTCTGTGAGATGAATTCACACATCACAAAGCAGTTTCTCTGAAGGATTGTCTTAAGTATTTTTCTGATGATATTTCCTTTTTCACCATAGCTGTCAATGTGCTCAAAATATCCTATTGTAGATTCCACGAAAGCAGTGTTAGTGAACTGCCCCATGAATAGAAAGGTGTAACTCTGTGAGAAGAATTCACACATCACAGAGCAGTTTCTCAGAAACCTTCTTTCTAGTATTTATCTGAGGATATTTCCTTTTTCACCACAGGCCTCAATGTGCTGCCGAATATCACATTGCAGATTCTGCAAAAATGGTGTTAGCAAACTGCACAACGAGAAGAATGGTGTAACTCTGTGAGATGAATTCACACATCACAAATCAGTTTCTCTCTAAGCTTTTTTATAGCTTTTATTTGAGGATATTTACTTTGTCACCATAGGTTTCAAAGCGAACAAAAATACTTCTTCTCAGATTACACAAGAAGTACCAGCAAACGGATCCATGAAAGAGTGGTGTAACTCTGTGGGAAGAACTCACACATAACAAAGCAGTTTCTCAGAAAG
>NW_016827210.1:0-1073 GCF_001698545.2 Rhinopithecus bieti
TTCAGTGAGTGAGTGGTGAATGTGAAGGCCTAGGACATTATATTACAGTAGACTTTGTAAACATTGTATACTTTGGCTACGGTACTTTATAAATTTTTTTCTTTTTTTTTTTTTTGAGACGGAGTCTGGCTCTGTCGCCCAGGCTGGAGTGTGGTGGCCGGATCTCAGCTTACTGCAAGCTCCGCCTCCCAGGTTCACACCATCCGCCTCCAAGGTTCACGCCATTCTCCTGCCTCCGCCTCCCAAGTAGCTGGGACTACAGGCGCCCGCCTCGTCGCCCGGCTAGTTTTTTGTATTCTTTACTAGAGACGGGGTTTCACCGTATTAGCCAGGATGGTCTCGATCTCCTGACCTTGTGATCCGCCCGTCTCGGCCTCCCAAAGTGCTGGGATTACAGGCTTGAGCCACCGCGCCCGGCCAAATTTTTTTCTTTAATAAACCTTAGTTTACTGTAACTTTTTTACTTTATAAACTTTTTAATTTGCTTAGCTTTTCGATAATAACAGCTTAAAACACAAACACATTATATAGCTGTACAAAAATATGTTTATATCCTTATTCTATAGTTTTTTTCTATTTTAAGTTATTTTATTTTACTTTTAAACTTTTTGATAAAAAACAAGATGCAAACACACACCTTAGCCCAGGCCTCCACAGGATCAGGATCATCAATATCCACATCTTGTCTCACTGGTTGGCCTTCAGGGTAGTGACTCACAGGGAGCTGTCATCTATGATAACAGTGCCTTCCAGAATACCCATTGAAGGAACAGATTCTAAAACAACGATAAAAAGTATAGTATAGTGAATACATAAACCAGCGACAGAGTCATTTATTATCAAGTATTATGTGCTGTACATAATTGTGTGTGTTGTGCTTTTACACAACAGACAGTGCAGTACGTTTGTTACACCAGCATCACCACAAACAGGTGAGTAATGAATGCATTGTGCTACCGTGTTTCCATGGCCACCACCTCACTGGCAATATGAACTTTTTTTTTTTTTTTTTTGAGGTGGAGTCTTGCTCTGTCGCTCGGACTGAAGTGCAGTGGCCGGATCTCAGCTCACTG
>NW_016827211.1:0-277 GCF_001698545.2 Rhinopithecus bieti
GGAGTCTTGCTCTGTCACCCAGGCTGAAGTGCAGTGGCATGATCTCCACTCACTGCAAGCTCTGCCTCCCGGGTTCATGCCATTCTCCTGCCTCAGCCTCCCGAGTAGCTTGGACTACAGGCACCCACCACCACGCCCGGCTAATTTTTTTGTATTTTTATTTTTTTTTAGTAGGGACAGGGTTTCACCATGTTCACCAGGATGGTCTCGATCTCCTGACCTCGTGATCCGCCCACCTTGCCCTCCCAAAGTGCTGGGATTACAGGCGTGAGCCACC
>NW_016827212.1:0-503 GCF_001698545.2 Rhinopithecus bieti
CAGTGTTTCTGTGGCTTACTTAGAAACAATGTCTCTAAGGACAGATATGGTGGTTCACGCCTGTAATCCCAGCACTTTGGGAGGCTGAGGCAGGAGGATTGCTTGAGCCTAGGAATTGGAGACCAGCTTGCCCAGGGCAACACAGGCCCCATCTCTACAAAAAATTAACCAGGCATAGTGGCATGCGCCTGTGGTCCCAGCTATTTGGGAGGCTGAGGTGGGATGATCACTTGAGCTAGGGAGATAGAGGTTGCAGTGAGACGTGTAGCATCACTACACTCCAGCCTGGGTGGCAGAGAAGACCCTGTCAAAAAAAAAAAAAGAAGAAAGAAAGAAAAAAAGAGAGAGAGAGAGAGGAAAGAAGGAAGGAAGGAAGGAAGGAAGGAAGGAAGGAGACAAGATATGTAACTCTGTTAGTATTCTAACAGATACTAGAAGTATCTGTTTCTTATGGAAGAGTTATATAGATGGTTATTATCATTTTTTAAAACTGAATATCTATA
>NW_016827213.1:0-10883 GCF_001698545.2 Rhinopithecus bieti
TGCAGGGAGAATGTAATTTTTTTTTTTTTTTTTGAGACAGAGTCTTGCTCTGTTGCCCAGGGTGGAATGCAGTGGTGTGATCTCAGCTCACTGCAACCTCTGCCTCCCAGGTTCAAGTGATTCTCCTGCCTCAGCCTCCTGAGTAGCTGGGGTTACAGGTGCATGCCGCCATGCCTGGTTAATTTTTGTATTTTTTTTTTTTTTTAAGTAGAGATGGGGTTTCATCATATTGGTCAGGCTGGTCTTGAACTCCTGACCTCAGGTGATCCACTCATCTTAGAGATGGGGCCTCTAAGAAAGTAATTAAGTGAGATCATAAGGGCAGGACCCTGATCCAAAAGGATTAGTGCCCTTATAAGAGACATGGAGATCACTTGTTCTTGCATGCGCCAGCCCTCCCCTCCACCTCCCATGCACTGAAGAAAGGGCATGTGAGCACACAGGATGAAGGCAGCCATCTGCAATCAGTCACCAACGCTGCTGGCAGGTTGATTTTTGGACTTTCTCCAGAACTGTGAGAAAGCAAATTTCTGTTGTTGAAGCCACATTTTTTGTGGCATTTTGCTGTAGCCTAAGTGGATTAATAAACTCCATTTATGAGCACACTCTGCCAGCCCTGTGGTGACTGGTAGCAGCTGGCTGGGTCATTCTGCCTAGTGCATTCCTGTTGTTCAGTGCCTCTCCCATGGTGGCTGCTAGGAGCAGGCATTAGCATGTGATGCAAAGATTTTCACATTTCATATCCGTTCCTGTAGATCTATGGACCTATATCTCCCCATACCCCCAGGCCTCCCATATTCTAATATTTCTTTCCTGGGCCTCTGAGCAACCAATGAAACCATTCACTACTGCCATGAGCTCATATACACTTTTGCCTCAAGCCAAGTGTCTCTCTCTACATAAAGCAGATGATCAGCACACTCCCCAAATCTCTAAACATTGGGAGGATTTCCTGTCACTCCTCATTTCAGGGCTACTCCTGAGAGAGACTGTAGTCAGCAGAGTTTGTTTACAGCTTGTAATCACATTAGAGTATAACCTGAACCATTTATGAACCAGTCTCAGTATTGTTCCTCCTCAGCCAGCACAGTAGCTCATGTCTGTAATCCCAGCAATTAGGGAGGCCGAGGCGAACAGATCACCTGAGGTCAGGAGTTCAAGACCAGCCTGGCCAATATGAAGAAACCTAGTCTCCACAAAAATACAAAAATTACCCAGGTGTGGTGGTGCATGCCTGTTATTGGGGCTGGCATAAACCTCACATGATGCATTTTTTTTTTTTTTTTTTTTGGAGACTGAGTCTCACTCTGTTGCCCAGGCTGGAGTGCAGTGGCGTGATCTTGGCTCACTGCAAGCTCCACCTCCTGGGTTCACAGCATTCTCCTGCCTCAGCTTCCCAAGCAGCTGGGACTACAGGCGCCCACCACCAAGCCTGGCTCTTTTTTTTGTATTTTTAGTAGAGACGGGGTTTCACTGTGTTAGCCAGGATGGTTTCCACCTCCTGACCTTGTGATCCGCCTGCCTCAGCCTCCCAAAGTGCTGGGATTACAGGTGTGAACCACTGTGCCTGGTCAATGCATTTTCTTTTCTTTCTTTCTTTTTTTTTTTTTTTGGAGACAAGAGTCTTGCTCTGTCACCCAGGCTGGAGTGCAGTGGCACCATCTTGGCTCACTGCAACCCCCGCCTCCAGGGTTCAAACCATTCTGTCTCAGCCTCCCAAGTAGAGATTACAGGTGTGTGCCACCACACCTGGCTAATTTTTGTATTTTCAGTACAGACGAGGTTTTTCTATGTTGGCCAGGCTGATCTCACCTCTAAAACCATATGATATAATGGGTCGCATGGCCCAAGAAGCCGGACTGCTTCTACTATAACCTGAAACCACTATGTAGCCCTTTCCTGTCCTAGGCCTCACACAATGCTGATAGATTTCCTTGTCACTTGGTAAGGTTTAAAGCAGTGTTCCTAAGTAGGTAATATGCTGCCACCAGAGCCCAAAGAGGCCTGGTAGGCATTATGCTTGCTTCTTAGTGGTGGGAAGTGCAAGATGGAATAATTTGACCCTTACTTTGGAAGGAGATATCCCACTATGCCTGAAGCCACTAAAACTTCACTAGTTTGGCAGGCCCCTGAATCTTTTTAGAACCCTCTGGAACACATGTCTTACCCAGGCCTCCAACAAGTGTTTGTATTTCTTGCTCATCTGGTCCAAATAACATCATGTCATTGATATAGTGGGCCAGTGTAATATTCCAGGGTGTTCAGATGGTCAAGGTCCTTTCAGAATGTATTTCTACAGAATGCAAGAGAGTTAACACAACCCCAGGGCAGGACTGTAAATCTGTACTGTTGTGCATCCCACATGAATGTAAACTTCCTCCAGTTAGGAATGGATAAGAATGAAGCCAGATGTGGTGACTCATGCCTGTAATCCTAGCATTTTGGGAGGCTGAGATGGGTCGAACGCCTGAGGTCAGGAGTTCAAGACCGACCTGGCCAACATGACAAAACCCCATTATCAGGGGAAACCAGCCTCCAATATTTCAATGTAGGTTCCTTTCTATTTTCCCTAAGTGCCAGTCAGCCTGAGAAATAAAGGGAAAGAGTACAAAAGAGAGAAATTTTAAAGCTGGCTGTCCGAGGGAGACATCACATGTCGCCAGTTTCCGTGATGCCCCCTGAACCATAAAACCAGCAAGTTTTTATTAGCAATTTTCAAAGGGGAGGGAGTGTACGAATAGGGTGTGGATCACAGAGATCACATGCTTCAAGGGCAACAAAAGATCACAAGGCAGAAGGTCAGGTCGAGATGACAAGTTCAGGGCGAAACTAGGATCACTAATGAACTTCCATGTCCCGCTGTGCACGCATTGTCATTGATAAAAATCTTAATAGGGTTCAAGAGCAGAGAACGGGTCTGAATAGAATTCGCCAGGCTGGAATTTCCTAATCCTAGCAAGCCTGGGGGCGCTGCAGGAGACTAGGGCATGTTTCATCCCTATCTACATCTGCATAAGGCAGACACTCTTAGGGTGGCCATTTTAGAGACCCGCCCTGGGAATGCATTCTTTTCCCAGGGCTGCTAATTATTAATATTCCTTACTGGGAAAAGAACTCAGCAATATTTCTCTTACCCGTTTTCGGTAATAACAGAAATATGGCTCTGTTCCACCTGGCTCCCAGGCAGTCAGACCTAATGGTTATCTCCCTTGTTCCCTGTTCTTTTTTCAAGGTGCCCAGATTTCATATTGTTCAAACACACATGCTTTATGAACCATTTGTGCAGTTAACACAATCATCACAGGGTCCTGAAGTGACATACATCCTCAGCTTATGAAAATGATGGGATTAAGAGATTAAAGACAGGCATAGGACATTATAAGAGTATTGATTAGGAAGGTGATAAATGTCCATGAAATCATCACAATTTATGTCCTTCCGTCAAGGCTTCAGCAGGTCCCTCTGTTCGGGGTCTCTGACTTCCTGCAACACCTTGTCTCTAATAAAAATACAGAAATTGACCGGGCATGGTAGCAGCACCTATAATCCCACCTACTCAGGAGGCTGAGGCAGGAGAATCACTTGAACCTGTTGGGTAGAGGTTGCAGTGAGCCAGGATCACACCCCTTCACACCAGTCTGGGCAAAAGAGCAAGACTCCATCTCAAAAAAAAAAAAGAAAGAAAAGAAAATGTGTTGGCCAGATTAATGGCTAACAATAGCACACACCTAAAGCCATGTTAATCTGCTCTAACAAAAATACCATTTGTAACCCAGCAAGCACAACTGGGGCTATTCCTTGGATGAGTTTGCCACATCCTTCAGGAACTGAAATTCTTGCATTTCTATTTCACTTACAATGGACCATTGCTTCTGGTTAAGGTCAGAATTAAGTGGGGAAAACATTACTCCTGCATTCATGACGTCTTCAAAGGTGGCTTTAATCTCTGCTGTGTTCCCTGGAGTGTAATACTGTTTTGTATTTACTCTCTTGGATGGAGGAGGAGGGAGTAGTTTCAGAGGTTTCTACTTGGCCTTCTCCACTATGATAGCCCTAATTTTACAGTCTAAAGAAGAAATTATTGGGAGAAGCAATCTACTCTGGATTCTGAGTATCCCTGCACATTCTTACTAATATACTGGGAAGACAAGACCTTGACTTCTCTCTACTTAGGAGATTTCTCAGGGTTGTACACACAGCAATGAACCTTGAGAGATGAGCTAACATCTCATTCCAGGACAAAGAGTAGCCTTGCATACTGCTTATTAAAATAGTGGATTCCCGGCCAGACACAGTGGCTCATGCCTGTAATCTCAGCACTTTGGGAGGCTGAGGCAGGCGGATCATGAGGTTAGGAGTTTGAGACCAGCCTGACCAACATGGTGAAACCCTGTCACTACCGAAAATACAAAAATTAGTTGGGTGTGGTGGTGGGCGTCTGTAATCCCAGCTATTCAGGAGGCTGAGGCAGAAGAATCGCTTGAACCTGGGAGGCGGAGGTTGCAGTGAGCTGAGATTGAGCCACTGCACTCCAGCCTGGGTGACAGAGTGAGACTGTGTCTCGAAAGAAAAGAAAAGAAAGGGAAGGGAAGGGAAGGGAGGGTAAGGGAAGGGAAGGGAGGGGAAGGGAGGGGAAGGGAGGGAAAGGGAGGGGAAGGGAAGGGAACAGTGGATTCCCATAAAAAGGAATGCAATCATGTCCTTTTCAGGGAAATGGATGGAGCTGGAAACCGTTGTCCTCAGAAAACTAACACGGGAACAGAAAACCAAACATAGCATGCTCTCATTTTTAAGTGGGAGTTGAATCATGAGAACACAGGAAACATGGTGGGGAACAACACACACTGGGGCTTGTTGGAGAGGTTTTGGGGAGGGAGAGCATCAGGAAAAACAACTAATGGATGCTGGGCTTCATACCTAGGTGATAGGTTGATCTGGGTGGCAAACCACCATGGCACACGTTTTCCTTTGTAACAAACCTGCACATCCTGCACATGTACCCTGGAACTTAAAACAAAAGTTGAAGGAAAAAAAAATGGTGGATTTCCTAAATTCGGTGATTTTTTCCCCTGTAACACAACCCACTTTATGTATAGGTAGCAATCTGGATCCTCTGCATCGCCTCTATGGGAACTGGGGGCAAGGTGAATGGATGCGGACATGACGCTGATACTGCTTGCTGTGGTCTGATAAAGTCCTTTGTCTCTGACGCAAGAGTCTCGTATTCAACCAGCAAACGTGAAACAATAACAGACTAATGGCTTTTAACGAGAGCAAAATCTTAGTCCCTGACAGCAATGATGGGGAGCAGAGGTGGTTCTTCCAACACCCAAGTATTTCATGTCATATTACATTGGCATTATACATCTGGAGACAGAAAATCAGGTGGGTCTTTGGAACGCCCTGTGAACTAGACCTGGGTCAAAGGCTCCATTTATTACCTAGCCCCAATATACTCCCACTTTAACAGGGAGACCACAATGAAGCTTTGGGTCTCCAGGCATCAGTGTGAACTCAGGTCGTTTATCCAATAGCCCTCAAAAAGGCTGGGAATTACCCTTTCCTGAGGAAATGGCCATTGGTTTCTTTGGAGAAGGATTGGGGAATTCGCAATCATATACATTTGCTGTGGCACTTCTTCCTGGAAACCTACTCTCTTCCTTCAGTCAGGCTTCTGGGTTCTGGGGTTACTGGGGCTGGGACTGGCCTTCAAACTCCTAATCACCCATCTTTGATTTCTTTCTGCTGTTGTGCCAGATTGAACAATTGGCTTTTTGGCTGCTCCATCCTATCTTCCCCTGCCGGAATAACAATGTTCTTTTTTGTTTTCCATCTGGCATTTTATTGTTTCACTTCTTCTGCTTTGATTCATTGAGCTGATTTTGCGTGGGGTGTGATTGAACCATCACTCCAGTTTATGCCTCCTGATTGGCGTTCCAAGTGCTCCACCATCACCTGATTCCATCACTGAACTTTATTCTTTCATTGGATAGTACATCTTTTCCCCACTGATTGAATCGGCATTTTTGTTAATATGCCTAAAAATTATGTTATTTTTTTTTTTTTTTTTTTGAGATGAAGTCTCGCTCTGTAGCCCAGGCTGGGAGTGCTAGTGACGTGATCTCAAACGTCACTGCAGCCTCCGCCTCCCGGCGCTTCAAAATGATTCTTCCTACCTCAGCTTCCTGAGTAGCTGGGCATTACAGGCACGTGCCACCACCCCTGCTAATTGTTGTATTTTTAGTAGCAGATGGGGGGGTTCTCACCATGCTTGGCCCAGGACAGGTCTTGATCTCCTTGCACTCGTGATCTGCCCGCCTTGGCCTCCCAAAGTGCTGGGATTACAGGCATGAGCCACCACGCCCAGCCAAAAATTCATATTCTTATGAATTTTTTCCATAGCTCTCCTTGGATCAGGTCCTCTGTGGTATCACTCATTATGCTAATTGTGCCCAGCTTGCATCTGAGGGTTAAATGCTAGTCCCTGACAGGATCCGGCCCGTTACTCTCAGGGAGCCCAGTTCTGTGGCAGCATTTGCTACCATGAACACTGACCTATTTGTAACAGCCACAGTGAGTTTCCCAACAATGCCAGTGCCCCTCAGTCAGTGCTTTCCTTATTGCTTTGTAAATAGAGTGCCCTCTAGACCCTCCCATGCCATAGTAGGCTGGCATTATGCAGAATATCCACTCTAATGTGCCCACCGCACTCAGCCTTTTGATCCCTTCCTCCACCATGGTCCATGATAGTTCTAGCATTTCTGCTTCACTGACAATGGACCGTTGCTTTTTCCAAACTTTGAGAGGCAACCAAGCAGCTGAATAGCACCATCTCCTGGGATCTTCAATAGTTGTTAAATTTTGTGTCACGGGCTATTCGTCCCACATTGATAAACTCTGTTATCCAACTTTATGCAGTGCTCCTTGATCCACCACCCTCAAGATACAGTGCCAGATGTACTTTCCTGGCCCCTGCTGGAATCTATGATCTAGGTCCTGCAGCTCCTTTGGTGTGTACTGGACCTGAACGTGATAGAGAACACAACCTTCTTCGGAACTTTGCTGCTCTTATAATGAAGGCCTGGTCGTGTTCCTCAGCCTTTTCTGCTCTCCTGTTGCAGGCGATGAGTCTCTTTATAGGCTGCCAAGGAGGGCCTCTGGTTGTCACACTTCAACTTACAGACGATTAATCACCCTCAGCCTTTCATGTCTTTCTGCAATGCAGCAAGAGCCAGAAGAAACAGTCATCCAATTCTCAATTCCTTATATTAATATAATTACTATTGCCCTTGAAACTCTCAAAATCCTCTCCAGTCTATTCTCTCCCATCAGTTTCCCATTCTAGTTCCCTGCTGCTGGGAGTTTTTTTGTTATTTTGGTTTGGTTTACTTTTCTTGTTTCTTTGAGACAGTCTTGCTCTGTTGTCCAGGCTGGAGTACAGTGGCACCATCTTGGCTCACTGCAACCTCTGTTTCCCAAGCTCAAATGATCCACCTCAGCCTCCCGAGTAGCTGGGACTACAGGTGTGTGCCACCATGTCTGGCTATTTTTTTTTTTTTTGAGACAAAGTTTTGCTCTTGTTGCCCAGATTGGAGTGCAGTGGCACAATCTTGGCTCACCACAACCTCCACCTTCTGGTTTCAACCGATGGTATTTTTGTTAGAGCAGGTTAACATGGCTTTAGGTGTGTAGCTATTATTAGCCATCAATCTGGCCAATGCATTCCTTTTTTTTTTTTTTTTTTTTTTTTTTTTTTTGAGATAGAGTCTTGTTCTTTTGCCCAGGCTGGAGTGAAGGGGTGTGATTTTGGCTCACTGCAACCTCCACCCCCCAGGTTCAAGTGATTTTCCTGCCTCAGCCTCCCGAGTAGCTGAGATTACAGGTACGTGCCACCACACCCGGCTAATTTTTATAGTTTTAGTAGAGACGGGGTTTCACTGTGTTGGCCAGTCTGGTCTCGAACTCCCGACCTTGTGATCCACCCGCCTCGACCTTCCGAAGTGCTGGGATTACAGGCATGAGCCACTGTGCCTGGCAATTTTTTTTTTTGGTAGAGATGGAGTTTTGCTATGTTGCCCAGGCTGGTCTTGAACTCCTGAGCACAAGCAGTCCACCTGCCTTGGCTGCCTAAAGTGCTGGGATTACAGGCATGGCCTACTGCACTTAGCTGGGGGTTTTAATAATCACACCACAACCTCTTGCCACGGGTTTGATGAGGTGTTTATTGTAAGCCAGCTGTCGGGTGAAACAGCTCCATAATCCCATCATCTGCTTCTCATGAGAACTCCTGATACCAACTGTCATAAATTAGCTTCCCCGGGAAACAGACTCTGAGACTGAGATTTACTCTGAGTCATGTAGGAAATTTATTTGGGAGTGTTTTAGGAACAGTGTTGCCAGATAAAATATAGCATGCCCAGTTAAGTTTGCATTTCAGATAAACAAAGAGTGCAATATTTGGGGCATGTTTATATTAAACGTTATTCTTACTTATCTGAAATTCACATTTCACTGGTGTTTGGTGTTTATATCTGTCAAATCTGGCAACTTCTGTCTAAAGAACAACACCTATGAGAATTGAGGAAGGCAAGCTCATGAAAGGGAGACGTTAAACTATGAAGCAGCTGGGGGAGAGGCTTCCACTGAGTCTACGGCACCGTCTATAGGTTGGAGAGTCCTTCAGAGCTGCCCTGGGCCAGGCGCGGTGGCTCACATATGTAATCCCAGCACTTTGGGAGGCTGAGGTGACGGATCACCTGATGTCAGGAGTCCAAGACCAGCCTGGCCAACATGACGAAACTCCGTCTCTACTAAAAATACAAAAATTAGCGGGGCATGGTGGTGGGCACCCGTAGTTCCAGCTACTCAGGAGGCTGAGGCAGGAGAATCACTTGAACCCAGGAGGCGGAGGTTGCAGTGAAACAAGATCACACCACTGCACTCCAGTCTGGGCAACAGAGCAAGACTCCGTCTCGAAAAAAATATAAAATAATAATAATAATAATAAAGCTGCCCTGCCTTGAGGAAGGGGAGCTAGGACTTCATTTTTCCACATCAACCAGCCATTGGATGGAGGCTGCCTCATATCAGGAACGTGATATTGCTTGAGATAGCTCTCTTCTTAGAGAGGTATTCAGCTGAGGGCTTTCATCTGCCAACAGCCCGAGCAGACTGGGGAATGACTGCCTCAGTGCCAATATGGGGAAATCCCGATCTGACCATTGCATCAATATACCTACTGAACCGGAATCTGCCTTTGACAACATCTCCACGTGATGTTTGTGCACATTAAAGTTTCGGAAGCGTTGGTTTAAGGCTGGTTCTCCAACTACTGTGTGTATCAGAATCGCCTGGATGGTTTAAGCCTCAGTTTTCTGGGCCCCACCCCTGGAGTGATTCTGAGGTCACTCCAGGTCTAGAGTAAAGTCCAAGGATTTGCATTTTTTTGAAAAACTCCTGGCCTGGTTCGGTGACTCACGCTTTAATCCCAGCACTTTGGAATTAAAGCATTTTAATCCCAAAGCACTTTGGGAAGCTGAGGCAGGTGGAGCACTTGAGATCGGGGTTTGAGACAGCCTGGTCAACATGGTGAAACCCCTTCTCTACTAAAAATACAAAATTAGCCGGGCGTGGGGTGCATGCCTGTAATCCCAGCTACTTGGGAAGCTGAGGCAGGAGAATGGCTTGAACCCAGGAGGTGGAGCTTGCAGTGAGCCGAGATCGTGCCATTGCACTCCAGCTAGGGCAACACAGTGAGAATCTGCCTCAAAAAAAGAAAAAAAAAGAACAAAAATGAAAAAACACATCTCAATGGTTTTTTTGTTTGTTTGTTTGTTTATTTGTTTTTGAGACAGAGTCTGGTTCTGTCACCCAGGCTGGAGTGCCGTGGCACGATCTCATCTCACTGCAAGCTTCGCCTCCCGGGTTCACGCCATTCTCCTGCCTCAGCTTCCGGAGTAGATGGGACTACAGACACCCGCCATCATGCCTGTCTATTTTGTTTTTGTATTTTTAGTAGAGATGGGGTTTCACCTTGTTAACCAGGATGGTCTTGATCTCATGATCCGCCTGCCTCGGCCTCCAAAAGTGCTGGCATTACAGGCGTGAGCCACCGTGCCCGGCCATCTTGATGGTTTTACAAGAACTTTTGCTTAGGGTTTTGTTTTCTGTTATTTTTTTTTTTCTTAAAGGAACGAGGTTTGCAGGGTTTTTTTATATGTCACTGTCCAGAACGGAGTACATGACTACCCTCGTTGCAAGGGAGGCTGGGAAGATGAGGTCTAGTCTTCCAAACTTTACAGTAAGAGATGGCAAGTGAGAAGAGAGTTGAGAATGGCTGCTAAGTTAACCACAAACATTTTATCTTGAGCTGTGGAGGTAATCAATACCAGAAACCTTTAAAAAAGAAGTTGGTTGTGGGGAATGGGACTGTCTATGGAGAGTGGAGGGGTGGGACACTGGTTTTTCATAGCAAGAACTTCTATACAAGTTGATTTATTACCATGTTCATTATAAAACCCACCACTCCACTCTTTCTCATACTCCACCTTAGCAAAGCTTGTTGGCTCAACTTTCAAAAGATTTCTAGGACCGGTTGCGGTGGCTCATGCCTATGATCCCAGCACTTTGGGAGGCCAAGGCAGGTCGATGAGGTCAGGCGTTTGAGACCAGCCTGGCCAACTGGTGAAACCCCATCTCTACTAAAAATACAAAACTTAGCTGGGTGTGGTGGCGTGTGCCTGAAATCGCAGCTACTTGAGACACTGAGGCAGGAGAATCACTTGAACCCAGGAGGTGGAGGTTGCAGTGAGCCAGGATCTCGCCACTGCACTCCAGCCTGGGTGGCTGAGTGAGACTCTGTCTAAAAAAAAAAAAAAAAAAAA
>NW_016827213.1:14271-17509 GCF_001698545.2 Rhinopithecus bieti
AAAAAAAAAAAAAAAAAAAAAAAAAAAAAAAAAAATCCCCTACTTATGTTAAGAGTACCAAAAATAGAGCCAGGAATGATGATGGCTCATTCCTATAATTTTGGCACTTTGGGAAGCCGAGACGGGAAGATAGCTTGAGTTCGGGAGTAAAATAGACTCTGTCTCTACAAAATAATAAAAACGTAGCTGGATGTGGCACACACCTGTAGTCCAGGTATGCACGAGGCTGAAATGGGTGGATCACTTGAGCCTGGGAGGTCAAGGCTGCAGAGAACTGTGATCACACCACTACACCCTATACCCAGCCTGGGCTACAAGGTAAGACCCTGTTTCAAAAAAAAGAAGTACCAAAAATCTATAGCTGTTTCAGGAATAAAATACATGCAGTTAGTGAGGTTTTTCTCCCCACTGCTATGACTAATTTTTGGTTGAGACGCTAAGCCAGACGTCATTTTAAGTCTGTGGCCCAACCAAAAAAGGGAATCATACTCTCCAAAGAATTGTACCTTCCCACTCTGATTGCTAAAATAAAATGTTGCCTTATGAAAATCAATTCTGTAGGTATCAATGAGTTATAAAAGCATGGCTTATTTTTAAAAAAAATAGTGGGCCAGGTTACCCACATGAACTGCAAAGCAAGCAAACTGAATTTTCTTATCCAAGAGCCCATCCTCATACTTAAAATTTCCCATGACTACATGCAAATTCTTTCACTTACCAGAAAGACCTGATTGGCACTTTCACTGAGAGTTGAGTCATCTGGGCTGTCGACAGGTGTCTGATGTGTAGACTTGGAATCAAACTGACTTATATCCTCTTCAGGTTGCTTTATACAAACAAAATAATTTAGAAAATGATAAATAGTCCATATGTCATCAATCAAATGCACCGTAAGCTCTGGGAGCTCTTTTCGCAGGGGTTAACTATAATAAAATATTAGAATAGTCTTAGCAGGCACAGAATGAAGAAAAAAATGCAGGTGGAAAGTACTGAGTCAAATTACACCTTCAAATCTTAAACATACACTGAAATACATTTTAGTATACAGTTATTCCTATTAAAAATGTGAATACATCAACTGGACATGGTGGCTCATGCCTGTAATCCCAGCAGTTTGGGAGGCTGAGGCTGGCAGATCACAAGGTCAGGAGTTCGAGACCAGCCTGGCCAATATAGCAAAACCCCATCTCTACTAAAAATACAAAATATTAGCCAGGCGTGGTGGTGGGCGCCTGTAATTCTAGCTATTTGGGAGGCTGAGGCAGGAGAATTGCTTGAACCTGGGAGGCAGAGGTTGCAGCAAGCACAGATCGTGCCACTGCACACCAGCCCAGGCGACAGTGCGAGAGTCTGTCTCAATTTTTTAAAAAAGTGAATATATCGAACTCAAAACAAGCTGGAAAAAATGTGAATACCAATTTCCCCTCTCACAAAGCTTCAGTGTGCCTAGTCCACTGGCTAAATCCCTGTGTAGAGATAATTAGTTTAGTTGGCTACTGCAGGATTGTAATAAACCTGAAAAACTACTGAAGCTGAGTTAAAACATGAATTTTTTAAATCATGTGTTTAACTGGTAAGATGCTCCAGTTAAAGTTTCTTCCCACACATTATCTCATTCCTTTAGAAATCTAAAGGAGCAAAAATAATTCTCTATTCTGCATGGGTTATAAATTATATTTCCCTGTGAATGTATAGTTATCACTTCAGTTCTAACCATGACATTAATTTATTTAATTCCTTCTCTCTTTCCCAAAATATCTGGTTAGATGCTTGGGCCAAATGTAGGAAGTAAATAATAATTTAGAATATCTGACCTCATACTAAAAGGTGACCACACTGACCTTATAATTCTCTCAGAGCCCAGACTGTGAACCTGCACTCCCTGGAGGAACGGTTGATTCCAAGTGTGGGGAAATGCACAAGATAAGCATAGAACACCAGTTTCCTTATTTTGCTCTCTGGTACAACACCAACCCATGTGCTCATGTCAAAAGGACTCAGAAACCAACATGAAGATGCACCCAGCATTCACTGCACCCAGCATTCAACAAAGGGAAAAATTGAGCATCAGTAAAGACAACTGCCAGGCGTGGTGGCTCACGCCTATCATCCCAACACTTTGGGAGGCAGAGGCAGGTGGATTGCTTTTGAGCTCAGGAGTTGATGACCAGCCTGGTGAACATGGCAAAACCCAGTCTCTCCCAGAAACACAAAAATTAGCTGGGCATGGTGGTGTACCTGTGGTCCTAGCTACTCAAGAGGCTGAGGTGGGAGGATTGCTGGAGGCCAGGAAGTCAAGGCTGCAGCGGGCAGAGATTATACCACTGCACTACAGCTTGGGTGACAGAATGAGACCCTGCCTCAAAACAATAAATGAATAAATAAAAATAAAATAAAAATAACTGCAATGAAATGAAACACAAATATGCTAAAACGTGTAAGTTTATAATGTACTAAAAAAGAAAAAATCACACACACAAAGTTCATTGGTGAATTTTGGAAGATGCTAGTGAACTAATTCATTATTTTGAAAACTAGGAAAGAATCAAACATACATCCTGCCTTTCCTGTATGACGTATACCTTGGGTAACTAACTGATCAAAGACTTTCTCTTTATGAAAGAATTCCAGCTAACAAAGAAAGAAGAAATAACAGTTAGAATAAGACCATTTCACAAACACCTGATGAAATTATAAAAGTAGGCCAGAGTTTCTCAACCTCAGTGCTACTGACATTTTAGGCCTATTCACACTTTTCTGTAGGGGCTGTGCTGTGCTGACTCTTACCCTTGAAGGTACCTATGGCATTCCCGCCCCCACGCTGTAACAATCAGTGTGTCTCCAGACAATGCCAAATTACCCTGGTAGTGAAATGCTGACACAGGCAATGATCAGTGACCACTAACATCACTAAAACACACACACACACACACACACACACACAACTACACATTATGCCTCCTGATCAAAGCATGCAATACTGAGAGTTTAATCTGAATAAGATCAACCACCTAAATTTAACTACCAGTTTTTGGAAGTTCAGGGAACAGATGAACATGGTCAGTGAAACTATGGGGATAATATCAGCAAAATCAAAATTTGAGAATTCTACAGGACAAATGACCCGGTTTGGTCAGTAAATCACAAGGGGAATCTGCAAATGACAAGAGACCTAAGAGACATAGTAACCAAGTTATATACAGACCTTGATTAAATCCTCACAAACAGGACGAGAAAA
>NW_016827213.1:19404-22391 GCF_001698545.2 Rhinopithecus bieti
AGTCATCAAAGAAACCAACTCTAACAACATGATGTAGAACTTCTAGTCTCCAGATCTATGAGATAATCAATTTCTGTTGTCTCAGCCACCCGGTTTGTGGTACTTTGTTGCAGCAAGCCTAGCAAACGAATGCACATATATTCTATAGTTTGAAGAAAGAATTCCCAGAAAATCATATTTAAAATGATTAAATTAAGCAAAATAAAATAAACCAAAAAAAGAAAAGTCCCAACTACCTGAAATATTTAATTGTCTTAGGAAACTGATTGAAAAATAGCTAATACAGTCAACTGCCACTGGCTTTAGTTCTTTAAAAAACAGTACAAAAATAAAAGATGCTTGGCTGGGTGCAGAAGCTCACACCTGTAATCCCAGCACTTTGAGAGGCTGAGGTGGGTGGATCACTTGAGTCCAGGAGTTCGAGACCAGCCTGTGTGACATGGTGAAACCCTGTTTCTGCAAAAAATTAGCCAGGCATGGTGACACGTGTCTGTAGTCGCAGCTATTCCGGAAGCTAAGGTGAGAGAATCACTTGATTCTGGGGAGGTCAAGGCTGCGTTGAACTGTGATGGTGCTACTGCACTCCATGCTGGGTTCCTGGGTGACAGAGTGAGACCCCGTCTCAAAATAAAATAAAATAAATAAAAAATAAAAACAAAGATGCTGAAGAGAGGATAAACCAGAGATCTCTGAACTGCTAATGAAAATAATGTTTCTGTCTGCTCTGAGATTTTTCCGTTTTTTTTTTCTTTTCTTTTTTTTTTTTTTTTTGGAGACGGAGTCTCGCTCTGTCACCCTGCAAGCTCCACCTCCCGGGTTCGCGCCATTCTCCTGCCTCAGCCTCCCGAGTAGCTGGGACTACAGGTGCCCACCAACACACCCGGCTAATTTTTTGTATTTTTAGTAGATTCGGGGTTTCACCGTGTTAGCCAGGATGGTCTCGATCTCCTGACCTCGTGATCCGCCCGCCTTGGCCTCCCAAAGTGCTGGGATTACAGGCGTGAGCCACCACGCCCGGCCGCGATTTTTCTTATTCTAAAAAAGTCTCAAGCGAGCCTCCTGCCTCAGCCTCTCAAGTAGCGGGGACTCACAGGCACATGCCACCACACCCAGCTAACCTTTTTTTTTGAGATGGAGTCTCGCTCTGTCGCCCAGGCTGGAGTGCAGTGGTGCGATCTCCGCTCACTGCAAGCTCCGCCTCCCGGGTTCGCGCCACTCTCCTGCCTCAGTCCCCCAAGTAGCTGGGACTACAGGCGCCTGCCACCACGCCCGCCTAATTTTTTGTATTTTTAATAGAGACTGGGTTTCACAGTGTTTGCCAGGATGGTCTTGATCTCCTGACCTCGTGATCCGCCCGCCTCCGCCTCCCAAAGTGCTGGGATTACAGGCGTGAGCTGCCGCGCCCGGCCCAGCTAACTTTTAAATGTTTTGTAGAGATGGAGTCTTGTTATGTTGCCCATGCTGGTCTTGAACTCCTGGCTTCAAACAATCCTCCCACCTCAGCCCTTTATAAAGTTTTGGGATTACAGGTATGAGCCCCTGCACCCAATTATATGCTTTCATGTATACTTACCAACAGAGGTTTAAAGTGGGGGGCTCCGCCTTTCCAGCCAGAAGTTCCTCCCAGTTAATGTGTCTAAAGAATGGATGAGCCTAGGGGAAAAAAAAGCAGAAAGAAAAGTTGAGGGGAATAGACTTTGCTGGATTGATAAATTAATCACCTTTTTGAAGTTACAAGTCACAAAATAAGCTAAACTTATAAGCAACTACATATAACCCTGAGAAATACATAAAACTAGCACTATCTTCCCCACAAAACACCAAACATGCCAATCCCTACTTGAACTTCTCCAGCGTCCCCAGGACCAGCTCCCAGACGAGAAGCAGCTTGAAAGAGGGAAAAAAAAAGCCTGGATAAAGAACCTTAGTCAAACTGATTTTTTTCCTTTTTAGACTTTGCTTGTCTACTTTGCCTTGAGAAAATATAGTTTATTGGCCAGGCGTGGTGGCTCATGCCTGTAATCGCAGCACTTTGGGAGGCTGAGGCAGGTGGTTCACCTGAGGCTGGGAGTTCGAGACCAGCCTGGCCAACATGGTGAAACCCCTTCTCTACTAAAAATACAAAAATTAACCCGGCATGGTGGTGCACACCTGTAATCCCAGTTACTAGGGAGACTGAGGCAGGACAATCACTGGAACCTGGGAGGCAGAGGTTGCAGTGAGCCAAGATCATGCCATTGCACTCCAGCCTAGATGACAGGGCAAGACTCATCTCAGAAAGAAAAGAAAATATAGTTTACTAATTACTACTGAATAATTGTTTAAGGGTCTGTAATCCCAGCACTTTGGGAGGCCAAGGCAGGTAGATCACCTGCGGTCAGGAATTCCAGACCAGCCTGACCAACATGGTGGAACCCTGTCTCTATTAAAAATACAAAAATTAGCCAGGCGTGCTGGTGGGCACCTGTAATCCTGGCTACTCGAGAGGGTGAGGCAGGAGAATCGCTTGAACCTGGGGGGCTGAGGTTGCAGTGAGCCAAGATCACGCCACTGCACTCCAGCCTGGGTGACAGAGTGAGACTCTGTCACAAAAAAAAAAAAAAAAAAAAAAAAAAAAAAAAAAAAAAAAAAAAGGAATTATAAAAACCAATATGAAAAGAAAGTCGTTAGATAAATCTGTACTTCGCCTTCAAAAACTGAAGACTTTTTTTGTTCAATATGTATTATTCAAAATATACATTAAATTCTATCTAGTTAAATCCTAGTCATTGAATCTTATAGTGTTGGTGACCGTTTAAGAACCTTACCTTTTTAAGCAGATCTCTGGCTTCTTGCGTGAGGTAGGGAGGCAAATTGAGTTTCCATTTGAGGATGTTGTCAATTGTTTTCTTTCTATTCTCCCCAGTGAATGGGGGCTAAGAGTAGAAGACAAGTGAAAAATATTAGCATATAAGAAACAAATTTTAAATAACAATATTATCTATTTC
>NW_016827213.1:24942-28177 GCF_001698545.2 Rhinopithecus bieti
AGAAAAACTGAGGAAATGTTCCAGATTAAAGGAAACTAAGGAGAGTTATAATTTCATCAATGTTAATTTCCTATTTCTGATCATTTTAGTATAGTTATGTCCTTGATTTTAGAAAATATACACTGAATAGGCTAGGCACAGCGGCTCATGCCTGTAATCCCAGCACTTTGGGAGGCCGAGGTGGGCTGATCGCCTAAGGTCAGGAGTTCGAGGCCAACCTGGCCGATGTGGTGAAACTCCATCTCTACTAAAAATAAAAAATGTAGCTGGGCGTGGTGGTGGGTGTCTGTAATCCCAGCTACTCGGGAGGCAGAGGTTATAGTGAGCCCGAGATTGCGCCACTGCACTCCAGTCTGGGCGACAGAGTGAGACTCCATCTCAAAAAAAAAAAAAAAGAAAGAAAGAAAGAAAACATACACTGAAATTTTAGGAGTAAAGGGAAATCATGTCTGTAACACTGTCTTAAACAGTTCAAAAAAGTTGGCCGGGCGTGGTGGCTCATGTCTGTAATCCCAGCACTTTGGAAGGCCAAGGCGGGCAGATCATGAGGTCAGGAGCTCGAGACCATCCTGGCTAACACGGTGAAACCCCGTCTCTACTAAAAGTACAAAAAAATTAGCTGGGCATGATAGTGTGCTCCTATAGTCCCAGCTACTTGGGAGGCTGAGGCAGGAGAATGACATGTACCTGGGAGGCGGAGCTTGCAGTGAGCCCAGATCGGGCCACCTACTCCAGTCTGGGTGACAGTACGAGACTTTGTCTCAAAAAAAAAAAAAATTATGTATGCATGCGTATATATATGTATACACATATACACATATACATAGAAGGATAAAACAAAATAAATGTGGTGAAATGGCAACATTTGGGGAATCCAGGTGAGAAATATATAGGAATTTATTTTGTTTTATTTTGTGTGTGTGTGACTGAGTCTCACTCTGTTGCCCAGGTTGGAGTTTAGTGGCTCCATCTCGGCTCACCACAACCTCCACCTCCCAGGTTCAAGCAGTTCTCCTGCCTCAGCCTCCCGAGTAGCTGGGATTACAGGAGCACACCACCATGCTCGGCTAATTTTTCTATTTTTAGTAAAGACGGGGTTTCACTATGTTGGCCAGACTGGTCTCAAACTCCTGACCTCATGATCCACTGCCTTGGCCTCCCAAAGTGCTGAGATTATAGGCATGAGCCACTGAGCCTGGCATAGGAATTCTTTATACTACTCTTGAAACTTTTTAAGTATGAAATTATGTCAAAATAAAGTTTTTCCGGGCAGGCACAGTGGCTCACACCTGTAATACCAGCACTTTGGAAGGCCAAGGCGGGCAGATCACCTGAGGTCAGGAGTTCAAGACCAGCCTGGCCAACATGGTGAAAGCCCGGCTCTACTAAAAATACAAAACAATATCCCGGTGTGGTGGCGCATACCTGTAGTCCCAGCTAAATGGGAGGCTAAGGCAGGAGAATTGCTTGAACCTGGGAGGCAGAGGTTGCGGTGAGCCGAGATTACGTCTCTGCACTCCAGCCTGGGCAAGAAGAGTGAAACTCCGTCTTCAAAAAAAAAAGTTTTTCCAATGGCAATAATCACAAAAAAGTGGCTACATTCTGCACCTTTCTGTTCCATGTTACATGTTACTGCAAAATCTTTCTCAGAGAACTGAACTGTGTTTGGTAGAAACAGATACTTGTGGCCGGGCACAGTGGCTCACACCTGTAATCCCAGCACTTTGGGAGGCCGAGTCAGGTGGATCATTTGAGGTCAGGAGTTCGAGACTAGCCAGACCAACATGGCGAAACTCCATCTTTACTAAAAATACAAAAATTAGCCAGGTGTGGTGGCGCATACCTGTGATCCCAGCTACTTGGGAGGCTGAGGCAGGAGAATTGCTTGAACCTGGGAGGCAGAGGTTGCAGTGAGCCAAGATCACACCATTGCACCACTCCAGCCTGTGCGACAAGAGCAAAACTCCATCTCAAAAAAAAAAAAAAAAAAAGAAATAGATATCTGTGATCTAGAAATGATACGGAAGCAACAAGTTCCTACGAGGTGGCAGGCCCTGGGAAATGTGGATGATCTCCATTGTAAGCTACATACCCCATCACTAAGGCTACATTAAACTAAAAAGTCTTGTTTAAACACCCAATTCCAAAAATAGTCAGTATGTTAAATAATCCTCCCAATGATTTAAATTACAGTATCTTACCCCAGTACAATTTGATGGCTCTGCATCACTAAGGTATTTGTTTTTCTGTTAAGTGAAAGGTTATAAAGGAATTAAAAGAAAATTTTACAGATGAGGGAAAAAATCTTTAGTTTCCTCCATATTCATCTGCCAGTAGAAACATGTGGTCACATCTGAATTTTGTCCTTCAGTGTACTCATTAATTTTAAGCACTATTTGCTCATAATGGGAAAAAGTATTTTTCCATTGAAAAATAACATTTTGACCAAGTTTCTGGAGCAAATGCAAATAATTACACCAAACTCTGTGTACTGACCACTGAGATACTCAAGGATGAGGCAGAGGTTTCCACCAGTCTGAAAGGCATATATTAAATCCACTTGACTTCCTCCAGAATATTCCATTCTGCTTTTGTGAGAGCTCTGTCTTTGGCATTTCTTACCATCATTGCCTAAAGGAAAAGGGATCATCTATAAGAACAAAATAGTGAATCCTTTTATTCTATAGTAACTGGAAAATCTAGTTTGTGTTTTTCTTGCCAATATTGAACTGTTAACCATAGTTCCCACTAGAAAGTGAGATGGGGTAATGGAAAACGTTCATTTCATATATGCCTCTGAGCAGTTTAGATTTTTTGCAGTGAACATGTAAATGAATACCTAAAGAGACTTTTTAAAAAAGAAATCTGTAATCAGATCAAGTTTATTCATATATTCACAAACTATTGAGTGTCTGCTATGCTCCAGGCTGTGCCAAGAAAGCAGAATAGAAGGAATGCCCTGTCCACAGGAGCCCAAAGTCTCAGGGAAAAAAGACAAGTCAATGCAGGTAAGCGCAGGATGGTAAGGGTAAACGGGAACTACATCTAACCTAGCAAAAAGTCTTGCTTGAAACTTATTAAAATGAAATGTGGCCTGGATGCGGTGGCTCATGTCTGCAATCCCAGCACTTAAGTGGGCAGAGGCAGGAGGATCGCTTGAGCCCAGGAGTTCAAGATCTGTCTGGTAACAAGCGTGACTCCGTTGTCCACACAAATGGTAAAAAAAAAAAAAAAA
>NW_016827213.1:31724-33590 GCF_001698545.2 Rhinopithecus bieti
AAAAAAAAAAAAAAAAAAAAAAAAGTATAAAAAATTCTTTACAGAATAATGACAACATAGAAAAAATACAGAAAAAATAGAAAAGTCTCCATTTTATAATCACTATAGTAATATTTGATTTGGGCAAGAAGCAATCCAGATGAAACCATTAAGTAAAGATTATTATGGAACAGAATATTCACAATGTTTCTATCATTCCATAGATCATTGTTAATGATGATCTCTTGTTAATTACAAAAGGAAAAAGAGGCTGGGAATGGAGGCTCATGTCTGTAATCCCAACACTTGGGGAGGCCAAGGAGGGCAGATCACCTGAGGTCAGGAGTTTGAGACCAGCCTGGCCAACATGGCGAAACCCCATCTCTACTATAATTATAAAAATTAGGCAGACATGGTAGCAGGCACCTGTAATTCCAGCTACTTGAGGGGCCGAGGCAGGAGAATTGCTTGAACCCGGGAGAGGGAGGTTGCAGTGAGCCAAAGTTGCGCCACTGCACTCCAGCCTGGGTGACAGACTGAGACTCCTTCTCAAAACACAAAACAAAACAAAACAAAAAACAAAAAATTCCCTTATTGTTAGGAGATATATAGAAGAAATCAAGGGTGAAGTGCTGTGAAATCTGCACTTAACTCTCAAATTGTACAGGAAGAAAATTTATTACAGTTAAAAAACGTGAATATTCATAGATACACATATATGTGGGAACAAGTAGAAAGGGAGGGACACACAGACAAAGAAAATATGGCAAAATGGTAACAACTAGTGTTGAACTATTCTTGCAACTATTTGAAAAGTTTAAAAAATGTCAAAGGTATATTATTTTTGAACTACTCAGGAGGTTTAAATTTTTGAGTTTTTAAAATAAGCAAACCATCGTGAGGAAGTCTGAGAAGCCACAGACTGAGATAAGATGAAAAATAAGTAAAGTAGAATCACAGTAATAAAAGGAACAGAGTTTCAAAATGCTGTGGTCAGTAGCTTCAACGCGAAAGAAAGTTAAATTAAGGACGAACTCAGTAAAGACAACTGGATTCAGCAACTGGGACGTCAGTGATGACCTAGGGTACCGGAGCTTTGCTCAAACAGCAGAGTTGGGCCACGTGCCATGGCCCACACCTATAATCCAGCACTTTGGGAGGCCGAGGTAGGTGGATCTCTTGAGGCCAGGAATTCAAGACCAGCCCAGCCAACATGGTGAAACTCCATCTCTATTAAAAATACAAAAATTAACCAGATACAATGGCACGCCCCTGCAATCCCAGCTACTCAGGGGGCTGAGGCATGAGAACTGCTTGAACCTGGAAGGCAGAGACTGCAGTGAGCTGAGATAGGGCACCTGCACTCCAGCCTGGGTGATAGGGCAAGACTCTGTCTAAAAAAACAAAAAATAGGCCGGGCGTGGTGGCTCATGCCTGTAATCCCAGCACTTTGGGAGGCCATCAGTTCCCTGGCACCATGGTCCTCTGGTGAGAGTGCAGCCTGAGCGATCTACAAAATGCCTTCGGGGTCTGTCTTCCATTGTCCTGGTGAAGAGCACAGCCCTGATCCATGCAGGCCTCCTGACCCACACCCTCGTGTTCTCTCCCAAGCACACTTCCTTTTCTGTTCAATATGGACAGGCTGAGAAGGCTAAAAATTTCCCAGAGTTTTAGGTTCTGCTTCCCTTTTGATTATAAGTTCTGTCTCTAAATCATTCCTCTTTTCTTTCATTTTCCCAGAAACATTCAAGAGAATGATGCTGCTCCTTCAATACTTTGCTTAGATATTTCTTCTGCCAAATTTCAGGTTCATCACTCGGAAGTTGTGCCTTCCAGAAAACACTAGGAGCACAATGCAGCCAAGTTCTTTGTCACTTTATGACAAGT
>NW_016827214.1:0-2050 GCF_001698545.2 Rhinopithecus bieti
AAAAAAAGAAAAAAAAGAATGGGAGGCAGGTTTGCCCTAAGCAGTTCCTAGCTTGAATTTTCCCTTTAGCTTAGTGATTTTGAGGGCACAAGATATTTTCCTTTCACATTGTATAACATACAATATCATGCAATATACAAATTGTATCTAATATCATTAACATATTATATATTGCAATATATAAATATAATGTATACTTTAATATACAATAAACAAATACAAAATAAAATAAAAATTAAAAAAAAAAAGGAACTAAGTATTATCTGCTCCTTGCCTTTGAACACTCTACTTGGAGTTGTGCAAATGAGAAGCCCCAAATTTATAAGTCAATATCCTCATTTCAGAGCCACCACCCTTGTGACTTTAAATTGGAGCTCCTGTTTGACACCACTGTGTATCTCTGTCTCTGGCCATCACTTTTTAAATACATATGACTTTCCTTTCCCAATTTCCAGACAGGGCTCTTGGAATGTATGTCAAACTCAATTACTCCATAGAAAAACTGCCTTTCTCTTCAATGTGCTCCCTCGAGGTTGCTAGGTGAATTTTGTACCTTCTATTTTAAAAGAGGCTTTCCCAAACTGTGCCATTTATCAATTTATTGCCCATCAGTCTCCATCTACCATTCTCCTCTCTGTTTCGTGAACTGAAGAGGGTCCCTGTAAACATTTCTTTATTGCCAGCGGGTACAACATTAGACATTGTCAAGAAAGGGTGCTGGACGGCCATTTCAAGTTCACTGCAAGAGGAAGGGGCTGCTCCTGATGGCCAGGTTTGCTGTTTCCTTCAGCAAGGCTGCTGGCGGATGTGCACGTCAGAGTTCCCATGGCTCTCACCTCAGTGTCACTTGACAACCAGCATCGGGCCCACCAAAACCTCCAAGAAGTTTAGGCACCAGGTGAGCCACTTCCTGTGAACCCCTCTAGCATATACCTTCTGGTAAGTTTCTATGCTGTTGGTATTCTGTGCATTCCCGTAGCAAGCACACTCTCTCCAACAAGGCATGAATCATGAATCTACATTGGTTGAAGGTGGGACAGTTGGTTTCTTCTACATTCTTGGTTCCTTCGTTGTTCATTCTTCCTCAGTCCCAGAAGTAGCTGCTTTTTGCATTTGTTATCTCTGTATTCATTAGAGTTTCCTTTTATTATGATTAATATAATACTCCTTTATATTAAATTTTTCCTTTTCAAATAACTGGTGTGGATCGAAGGCATCCTGAATTTGGTATAAGTCTATCCTTACTGTTTTCAGATACTGTAGTAAGAGGCATAAACTTTATGTAATTTTAGTAGATTTGCAGTTGCAAAATATTTGAGATAAATTTATGGCAGGAAGATTTGAAGTGAGAAAATTATGTAATTGAGTGACATTCTTATGTAAATTGGGAAAAGACTGCCATTATTGCACTTTAGCAGCATAATATCTTTGTTCAGCTCTCATGACTATCCTGTCCTATAAGAGTAAGCTTAGAGAATCACTAAAACCAATGAACAAAATGTTGCTTAATAGAACAATTGTTGAGTTTATAAAAATTTATTTGGTTAGAGAATAAGGTTTTGTCTTCAGACTTTCAGTTATGGGTGACCCAACTTCTCTAAAATCATCTTTCCATACTATCTCTGTTTGTCAATTTAATTTTCTTTGTTTCTACTGTTCAGGATTAAAATATCAGCATTATCTCTAATTTATTCCAGCATTATTAAATATCTATTATTTGCATGGCACTGACTGGGGAATGGAAGCAGGAGCAGAAAAATGTAGATATAGAAAAATTGCTCAACGTAAGTAATGAATACTTTTAGAAATAATGTAAGTGACTAATGTTCAGAAATAATGTATCACCAAAATTTCTTTTTTTTTCAAAATTTCTTATAGTTCATTAGTTTGTAAATTTAATGTAAATGTTGAGAATATTATTCTTGTCATAATGTAAAGCCATGTTCTTTTACTTTAATCTCTGGAAAAAAATCACAAATCATTCATTATTGTTTTAAGACAAGGTGTGTGACAGTTGAATAAAAAGTTGAGTGCATTCATTTCTTTAATT
>NW_016827215.1:0-507 GCF_001698545.2 Rhinopithecus bieti
TATGAGATGAATACAAACATCACAAAAGAGATTCGCAGAAAGCTTCCCTCCGATTTTCGATGAAAGACAATTCCTTGCCTCACACAGGCCTCCGGTCGCCACTTACTATCCCTTCGCAGAACCCTTAAAGACCGACTTTCAAACTAGGAAATGTAGAGTAAGCTTTAACACTGGGAAAAGAATGGACATGTCAGAGAGCAGGTTCTTTGAGTGCTTCTTTCTGTTTTTTATTGGACAACATTTCACTTTCTGCCATAGTCTCCAATGTGCTCTGAATATCACTGTTTTGGTTTCACAGGAACAGTGTTCAAACTGTGACTTATGAGAAGAAAGAGATAACTCCCTGAGTGGAATGCACACATCACGAAGCAGTTTCTCAGAAAGCTTCTCTCCAGTTTTATCTGACTATATTTCCTATTTCACCACAGGCCCGAATGTGATCCCAAATATCCCTTCGCAGATCCATCCACGAGGGAGTTTCCAAGCTGCATAATGTAAAGAAAGCTT
>NW_016827216.1:0-2078 GCF_001698545.2 Rhinopithecus bieti
AAACAAAAGAGCAGTAATCCTACCACACATACTCGTTATATTCTGTGTATGAGAATTTGAAAGCTTTGGTGCAGGAAACTGATGATTTCCAGGACTACAAAATGCCAGCCAATGAGTAGTAAGAGCAAGGTGGCAGAATTCAGACTTAAAGCCATGCAGAGTCTTACAAGGAAAAAATATTTAAAATAACTAACTTGACTGAAATATCAATACTATTGTACAATGAATGATATCCAGTTCTCTTTTTATACAATACATCCAAATAGATACCATTATATCTTGAACTCAAATTCCTCTTCCTTCCATCCCAAGGTATTAAAAGGAGCATTCCAGTTTACTTATTGGAAGCTATTTCAACTCCTACTTACCAACAGATTGGAGCAGGTTGGACAGGTATTTTACAGAAGCATTATAATGATAAAGCCAAATATCAATCACTTTTACTGCCAAAACTGTAATGTGTCTGAACTTAAGGATTGGATAAAGGTGTGTTAGTCATATCAGGAGATGGGGCAGCTTCGTGGGCATGACTCAGAAGGTATTACATGCCTACATCACCATGTATGTACAAGTTGTATTTTAGCCACAAAGCTTTCCTTTGATGATCATTTATTTATGTAGCACATTTCTTTTCATAGGCTTTTAAGGAGGCGGTTTGCAAAGCAGGGATCCTGTAATTTGCATCTGGTGGAAATGCACACCAGTTCTGTGTCAGGAGACATAGACTCCCTTTCCTACCGTGTCATTGTCCTACCAAAAGATCTCGGCTGAGTCATAAAGCAGTGAATTTCATATGTGCGACCCACTTTAGTGGTAATCTGGCCCAAATCCCCGATTTTGCTTTTGATTTTACAGATGAATATATAAGGAAGAGAAAGCCTCAGTGATTGGATTCAGACCATTTAATGTGTTTATTAGCAGAAGCAGGACTTGAATGTTGGGCTTCTGACTCCCAAAATACACCTCTGTCACCTTTAACAATTATCTCTGGACTTGTTTTCATGACTAGTAACATTTTTAAAGCTCAGAATCAATATACACTTGCCAACATTTTATTTTGCCAGTGGGAGATATTAAGAACACATCCATCAACCACTCACTATTACTATTATTTCACAGAAGTTAGCATTTTAACACACAAAAGGAGAAAGAAATGGCAATAAAAATAAAAGGGAGTGTTCTAGATTAAATACTTTTGACTTTATGGAAATCTCACTGTTTTGTCTTTGTTTTGTTCTTTGTCTTTGACCTACAACAAACAACAAAATGTTGTAGGTCAGTAAACACTTCTTCATAGATCAGTATTTACCCCTTATTACATCCTCATTCAAGAGCTCTCTGTATTTCACACAAGAAGAGAATTCCTTTCTGAGAGTAAACTTCAACACTAGCTTAAAAGGATTGAAAAATTCAATTTTCTTTACCTCCTTCTCTTTTTCCTTCTTCAACTCTGATAAGCATATCTTATTGATATTATTTCTTATTTCAGAATGAGAGCACCTTTCCTGGTATAGGCAGTTTTGTGGAAAGTTAGGGTACGTGAGGTTAGTCACTGGCACATGTGGTTATTATACACTTGAAGTGTATATAATTCACATCCAAATTGAGATGTGCTGTAGGTGTACGATAGACACTAAATTTTGTACAAAATAGAATGCAAAATATACATACATAATTTTTATATTGATTACTTAGTGAAATGAGAATTTGAATAGATTAGATTAAATGAAATATGTTATTACAATTAATTTTAGCTGTTTATTGATTTTACTTTTTAAAATGTGAGTACAAGAAAATTAAAAATGACTTAGGTGGCTCCTATGTGTGGATCTCCTTACATTTCTGTTGGTCAGTGCTGGTCTGCAAAGAATAAGCACTGTGGATAATGTACGCAGGTTCCCTACATTTTCCCCTGCCTCCCCCCACTGCTATCCTCAGAGATCACACACACCTGAGTGTCGTTTCTCACAAAATGAGCACAACCTAACAACATCGCACACGTATCATAGCTGGTGAGATGATGGTTCAGGAGGCATCGCTGCTAGAACTAATCTTTCTTCTCAGTGATTTTTTTTTTT
>NW_016827217.1:0-1077 GCF_001698545.2 Rhinopithecus bieti
TTGAGAAGTTTTCTAACACTTTTTTCGTGGAATCTGCAATAGAATATTCCAGAGAGCATTTAGGAATATGGAGAAAAAGGAAATATCTGCAGATAAAATCTAGAAAGAAGTGGTCTGAGAAACAGCTTTGTGATGTGTGAATTCATCTCACCGAGTTACACAATAATTTTCATGGAGCAGTTTGCTACCACTGTTTTTGTGGAATCTGCAATAGGATATTTGGGTATGCATTGAAGCCTATGGTGACAAAGGAAATATCCTCATAGAAAAAGCAAAAAGAAAATTTCGGAGAAACTTCTTTTGGATGGGTGAATTCATACCACAGATTTACAGCTTTGTATTCAGGGAGCTGTTTGCTAACACTATTTTTATGGAATCTGCAAAGGGATATTCACGAGCACTTTGAGGAGTATGGTGAACAACAAAATATCCTCAGAAAAATACTAGAAAGAAGCTATCTGAGAAACTGCTTTGTGATGTGTTAATTCATCTCACCGAGTTACACTTTTCTTTTAATTTAACAATTTGGTAGCACTGTTTATGGGGAATCTGAGAAGGCATATTTTGGATCACATTGAAGCCTATGGTGGCAAAGGAAATATCCTGAAATACAAACTAAAATGAAGCTTTCTGAGAAATTTCCTTGTGATGTGTGAATGCATCTCACACAGTTGCACGTTTCTGTTCATGGAGCAGTTTGCTAACACAGTTTTCATTTAATCTGCAAAGGGATATTTGAGAGTGCATTGAGGCTTATGGTGAAAAAGGATATATCCTCGGATAAAAACTAGAAAGAAGCTTTCTGAGACATTCTTGTGTGATTTGTGAATTCATCTCACAGAGTTACACTGTTCTTTTCATTGGGTAGCGTTCTAAACTGTTTTCTTGGAAACTGCCATCTGATATTTCAGAGTGCTTTGAAGCTTATGGTGACAAAGAAAATATCCTCATATAAAAACGAGAAAGAAGCTCTCTGAGAAACTGCTTTGTGATGTGCTAATTCATCTAACAGAGATCCATGATTCTCTTAATGGATTAGTTTGGTAGCACTGTTTTGGGGGAGTCTGAGAAGGGATA
>NW_016827218.1:0-1077 GCF_001698545.2 Rhinopithecus bieti
AGCCAAGTACCATATCTTGGCATTGACAGATTAATCAACAGTTTATAATATATTATACTCTCTTTTTAGGATCATCTCCCTCTGCTCCAGCAAAAATAATATATTCACTCTCTTCTTAACTCCCATGGGATAAGAAACATACAATTCTTGCCACATTATCATTTTTTTCTTATTATTTTTTTCCTCTAATGAATTTAGTCTTACAGAAGCCCATCTTTCCCATTGCATTTTTTCTAATAATATCAATTTATTTTTTCCAATTGCAAGGCAACAGCTTCCCAGGACCACTCTATTGTCCCACCATATTCTACTTTATATTATCAGTTTGTTTTAATGCACTTTATTAAATCCCACTTGCTGATAGATACAAAATATACCTTATGTATTTGGTAACTAAGAGATTAAGATTCTCCTATTACATATACTAAATACCAAGAAAAATTATATTGTCATTCATGGAAAAGGTATATGTAGTTAACGACAATTTTATGATCCAGTTGTAATTTACTTACTGTAAAAGAGTGTAATTATTTCTGTTTATATTTGTAATTTGCACTATTACATGGAATCAATATTATTTTACCAAGGATATGGACATAAATAAGATTTATAATGTAGTTAATAATGACTCATATTAGTCAGATATACAATAATGCCTATGAAGCTATTCTGGAAACATGTTTTAATTTAAATTGAAAGCAAAAATGTGGCTAGCTCATAGAATAAGTATCCCCTAATTAACACCTCGAATAGGTGAAATTGTACTGAGATGATAACCAATAAACTGTCACAGAAATGCCTATTGGCAGAAGACGTTCAAAAAAGAACTAATTCATACTTTCACCTTAAGAAGTGTAATAGTGTATATTTTTTTAAAAAGAAGTTTTTGCCACACAAAATAACCTTATGTTTTATTGAGGATTTGATGAGATACATTGTAACGGTATCTCATAATCATAATGTTTATGATAGATTAAGAGAGCTTAAGTAAATGTATAAGGTGAGCATGCCATCATTGAAATAAAATTTTCTGAAAAACTGTATGGAATGTTTATATTATTACTATTGTTTATATTT
>NW_016827219.1:0-4175 GCF_001698545.2 Rhinopithecus bieti
ACCTATGTTTAATAGTAAAGGACAATTGTTTACAACACAAAGATAGAACCAAATGTCACAATGTCATAAATTCAAGATTAAGATTTTCCAGCACCTCAAACATTTGGTTAAAGGGTTTGTTGTTGGGATTTTTTGGCCAAATTCCAGTGATCTCATTTCTTAAGTGATCCTCCATAGTTTCATCCCATGATTCTTTTATAAAAAGTAGAAGATACTGAAATATGAAGGAAGGACTGATTTTTTAAGGGATCAAGGACTTTTAAAATCAAAGTAGAAACATCCTGTTGGGAATTACTGGCCAAATAGGCTTAATTTAGAGAAGTCATATAAAACAAGCTCCTAAGTGGCACGCCTCCTAGTGGAGATTGGGGATGGGGTCAACACTCAGAAGAGTCAAGTACAAAAAGAGGGAGAAGTTAACTCTCTGCTAAGAATATCCCATAAACAGAAGGATCAATTTCTCCGAAATGCCAGATACATAAAACTGCTATATTGCAATAACCAAATAACTAGAAACAAAGGGTTCCTCTGACACTACAAAAGATTTTAATCTTCTCTATGAGAGCCAGGAAAAGGTAGTTTATCTGTCTTCACTGCTTGATATGTCATCTGTATCTATCTTTCTTCCTACCTCCTACCTGTCTGGTGGGCCAAATACACTGAAGTGAGGTCACAAGGAGAGAGACAGGAAACCAGCAATAGACTCCAGTAGAAGGACAGGGTGGATGATGCTTAGGATGATCATGACAACTCTGCTTTCATTTCCCACATCCCTATCCCACCAGAGGTGAAAATCAGAAAGGACTTAGTTGGATGCATTCTGGACACAAATGTCCTGAAGCTAATAAAATTCAAATACAATTGGCCCATCCAATTATGTTAGAATCAAATAAAATGTAGTTGTATATGACAACAGAAATCATCTAGACTGAGACGCCATTATTTTGTGAGAAAAACAAGGCTCCTGAGATGTAAGGATCCACCCAAACCACTCAGCAAGTAGGACATACCTGAGGCCAGATCCCAGGCTGCCTGCATTCCAGCACTGAGTTAATTTTGTCAAATCAACTGGTTTCTTGCTTTGAGCAATTTAAATATATAAATGACTACAGTATTGGCAATAAGTACCAAGAAAACACAAAATCATAAAGCTTAAAGAGAAACAGATTTGAGGAAAACTCCCTGTTGGGAAAATTGTAATTATTAATATACTTCAAGAAAATTAGTTTTACAGTTAAGAGGATACTTTATAAGAATAAAATTACTTAAAAGTCACAGTTCTGTGAAAAATTCAGATTTGTAACTGTTAAGACTTACTCAAAGTTATATTCTGGGGCACTAAATTATTTGCTTGAATATAAAATTTTGATGAAAAACCGGAAAAGGAGCAAACTTACAAAAACAAAACAACAAACATCAGGAAAACCCAGGAAGCATAATTTGAGCTGACCTTGCTTTGCACAGTACTGGCATTTTGTTCCAATGGGATTTTAGGAAAAAAGTTTAAAAGTCAAAAAGGCAAAAGCAGAACTAAAGTTTGGCAGCAAAAATAATGCACTTAATAAACTTCAAGTATCTTGTATTTCTAAAGCCTATTCCTATTTATTAGCCTCTTAAAACTAAAGGAACAACAACAACAAAAAGGTCTTCCACCAAATTAAATGCAGCCCAGACCATCAATTCTATTTCCGATTCAGCTTGAACTCTAGGATTGTCAATCCATCTGTAAATAAACACTGATCAGTTAAATGGCTTTCTTTAACCAGTTAAGACCATCCATTCCTGGGAAAGTGTCAGGAACTGCTTTTATTTCAATTTGCACGTATATAATTTATCAGGTTTAAAAAAAAAGAGTCCTTATAAAACATACTAGGAAAAACCTTATCATTTCTGTCAAAGAACATTCAGCATGAACTCTCAGTGTGCATTTTGTTTTCTTGCTGTAAGATGAATTCCTTAATATTTAACCACGTGGTGGATCATGAAACACAGTCCACCGGATAGAAACTCAGCTCTTTAACAAACCAATTTCCAACCCTCATTCATGGAAATCATAAGGTGTTCCTTTAACTAAGGAGAAAATCAAACATCAATGAAGGGACAATGTAGGCAACCCGAGTAAATAGCCTGTCTGAGGGTGTCCATGCTGAGTTTACAGCTTCGGATGTGAAAGCCACCTTGGATACACCTGAAACTAAGTGGGAGTTGCCTACTTAACACTCTGAGAAATTTGAATGGAACAATCACGTGTTGCTTTAAGTAGCAGTAGTAGAAGGTGGGAATCCATTTAGGTCCATCCACAACCCACCTACCCAAAGTCATACCCTGAGGGTATTGTTTTCCCAACAACCCAAGCCACTCTGGAAGAGGTGTTCTGAATTCTGTGTGAAACATCTTTAAATACATATTGCTAAGGCTCCAGATATCTGACTCTGTGTGGGAAAAGCTATGCAGCCAATTTATAGTGCTTAGGCCAACTGTCGATTTATTTAACGGGTTAGTAACACCAACCAAGACTAGGTGGTTGATCTGTTGTTCAATAGCCTGTACTGTCTGAAGATGTCTGAGAGTTTTCTTTCTTATCAAGTGAAAACAGAGCATCATCTCTAACAGTCTGATTCATCATTCCGTATGAATCTTGCATAAAACAGGCAACGAACAGCATTTTCTTTTAAAGCTTCCAGACAGTAAGTTAGTCCAACAGGGTATGTGTTTAAAAAAGAAAAAAAAAATTAGTATGTTTTGATCCCAACAAGTTGATAAATTTCATTTATAAATAATAATTAGATGTTTGGAGTGCAAATCCCATAATCATCAAATCTTAGAGCTTTTACTTGACTTACTTGTATTTTAAGAGCAGCCACTGAATTAACCAGAGTCCTACAAGGATCATGCCATTAATTTCACAAATAGAAAAGGCCCACTGCACCCGGTTAAAATGGTCAAAAAATGTGTCCGGTAGTGGAGGCTGCACCTCCTTAGGAGGTACTCGTTCATGGACGACCGAGATCATCACTGTGGTGAGAACAAAACAGGAAAGTGCGTAAAGAAAGGCCAGAAAAGTCTTGCCCCACTCCATGGGGTACTGAGAGCGCTCCAGTTCTGGCATGGGGATCTTTATCATCTCTTTCCTATACCCATTTGGCATCCCGTTGGGTTTAATCTTGATGCTGAAGCTGCCATCGGGGGTGGGGATGTCTATGCCAATGTTGAGGTGCCCGTTGGCATGACCGTTCTTGTGTGCTTCTAAATGGTGCTCCATTTTCAGGGTTTCTATCATGTCCAGGAGCCGCTGCCCGTTGTCAGAGGAGACTCGGCACAAGGGGGGTTTTTTGAAATCCTCTTGGGTTAGGTTGATCAAGTCCTGGCCTGTGAAATGCTCCAGAGGCTCACAGTATTCTGGCATAGCATTCTCCAGCAGCCAGTCTGCCACCTTCTTGGGTGACCAATAAACCACTTCCTTCATTGTACTGGCAGACAGCAGGCAGTCCCCAGCTCACTCTTGGCAGGTCAGCAGTCACTGTTCCGACAGGGCAGGACACTGTCCTGCCTTGGCTCGTTCATCCTGTGGGGCCTCATGAGCAGAGACTTGTTTGGCAAGATGGTCAGGGCAGTTTTTAAACACCTCATGTAGCCGTCCAGGGTTCTTGAGTGCCCAAGCATTAATTCACCTCATTTCTGAGCAGGATTCTTCCTTCTGTGAAAGCAAGAGAAGATATCAAGACACTGTACTTCCAAATCACCCCTCTCGAAATGCAAAGCCTTATATACATAAGGAAAGTAGAAAACCAGTTATTGGTAAACTTAACAGTTTTCAAACGTATTCATTTCAGGGACCACTGATTTCCTGGTTATTAGTCTTTTGTGACACACATTAAATTGGATCTGAAAATGGATATTGTCAAAGGAGACATATTTTATATAATTTCCAATGGTCTATTTTCTAAGAAGCAATTTGGCAGTGCTTTGGACACTTTTCAACCTGGTCAAGAGACCAGGTATTCTCTTTGTCCTTACATGCTTCCTGAGATAATTTAAAAGAATAAAATATATTTGCTTACCCTACCTCATGAAGAATGTTTAAAAATGTACATAACATACAGCAACTCATAGAATTGCTGAGCTTCAAAATCAACTGGTTTAATTCTTTTTCCAAAAAAAAAAAAAAAAAAAAA
>NW_016827219.1:7243-9121 GCF_001698545.2 Rhinopithecus bieti
TATTTAGAAAACCCTGTCATCTCAGCCCAAAATTCCTTAAGCTGATAAGCAACTTCAGCAGTCTCAGGATACAAAATCGAAGTGCAAAATTACAAGCATTCCTATACACCGATAATAGACAAGCAGAAAGCCAAATCATGAGTGAACTCTCATTCACAATTGCTACAAAGAAAATAAAATACCTAGGAATTCAACTTACAAGGGATGTGAAGGACCTCTTCAAGGAGAACTACAAACTACTGCTCAAGGAAATAAGAGAGGATACAAACAAATGGGAAAACATCCCATGCTCATGGATAGGAAGAATCAGTATCATGAAAATGGCCATACTGCCCAAAGTAATTGATAGATCCAATGCTATTCCCATCAAGCTACCACTGATTCTCTTCAAAGAACTAGAGAAACCTACTTCAAATTTCATACGGAACTGAAGAAGAGCCCGTAAAGCCAAGACAATCCTAAGCAAAAGAACAAAGCTGGAGGCATCATGTTACCTGACTTCAAACTATACTACAAGGCTACAGTAACTAAAACAGCATGGTACTGGTACTGAAACAGGTATATAGACAATCAACTTTAAAATAGGAAAAAATCAAATGCTAGGAGCCAATTTCATAATGGTCCATCAAGTATCCATCTGGCATTACAAGCATGGCAAGCACACATCTAACAAAGGAACTCGAATCTTGCAAAGGTGTGCCCATCAGGGCCCCTTTGAGACAGTGAGACAAATTAATGGCTTCTATTAACAAACTGGGACAACAAATTATTCCTTCCTTAAGATAACCCCTGTGCTTCCCTATAACTTGGAATTCTCTATGTATTCATCAAGAAGTTTAGATTCTTCCTTTAGTCTTTAAGGTCTTTCTCTGCAAAGCCTTAGCTGTCTACTCCACTTCATAATCCTTTTCTCCTCCCTGAATTCCTAAACCACGAATACTTGTGGTACACAATACAACTGAATGGTCTTATGTGTGTGCTATGGTAGAAAGAGTATTATCCAAGTGAGCCAGGGAGCCTGCGTTCGAGAGTCTATCCAGCTACTTCCCTTCTTAAAGAAGTCCTTTAGCCTTGCCAAGCCTCAGTTTCCTCTGGGAAATAGGATTAACATCTACTTTACCTACTGATACAGTTTGGCTGTGTCCCCACCCAAATCTCATTTTGAATTGTATTCCCATAATTCCCATTCTCCTCATGTGTTGTGGGAGAGACCCAATAGGAGATAATTTGAATCATGGGGCAGTTCCCCATACTGTTCTTGTGGTAGTGAATAAGCCTCATGAGATCTGATGGGTTTATCAGGGGTTTCCACTTTTGCTTCCTCCTCATTTTCTCTTGCCACTACCATGTAAGAAGTGCCTGTCACCTCCCGCCATGATTCTGAGGCCTCTCCAGCCATGCGGAGCTGTAAGTCCAATTAAACCTCTTTTCTTCTCAGTCTTGGGTATGTCTTTATCAGCAGCATGAAAACAAACTAATATAGGAAATTGGTACCAGCAGAGTAGGGTGTTGCTGAAAAGATATCTGAAAATGTGGAAGCGACTTTGGAACTGGGTAACAAGCAGAAGCTGGAACAGTTTGGAGGGCTCAGAAGAAGACAGAAAATGTGGGAAAGTTTGGAACTTCCTAGAGACTTGTTGAATGGCTTTTCCCAAATGCTGACAGCAATACGAGCAATAAGGTCCAGGCTGAGGTGGTCTCAGATGGAGATGAAGAACTTGTTGGGAACTGGAGCAAAGGTACTCTTGTTATGTTTTAGCAAAGAGACTGGAGGCATTTTGCCCCTGCCCTAGAGATTTGTGGAACTTTGAACTTGAGAGAGATGTTTTAGGGTATCTGGCAGAAGAAATTTCTAAGCAGTAAAGCATTTAAGATGTA
>NW_016827220.1:0-1446 GCF_001698545.2 Rhinopithecus bieti
GGCAACAGCTGACTGGCAGCTCTCAAGCTGGTTGGCGCTCCCAGCCTCGCAGAACCGGGGCTAGAAGTCGCCTTGTCTGCTGCCAAGTCAGGCGGTTTGCCCGGCGGCGGCTGCACCAGGGCGGGAGCCGGACCCAACCCCATCCCTGGTGGCTGCAGAGGGCTCCTGTCAGCGGCCCGGATCTCTCTTCGGAGAAGGAGCGGGGCAGGAATCACTGCCACGCGGACCCTCAGGCCTGACGGGCTTCGCGCCTGCGATTCCCGGATGTCCCGCGCGAGCCTAGGAGCACCCTCAAGCCAGCGGCGCCTGCGCTCGAGCTGCAGCCGCCCCCTTCCGGCACGTGGGCTTGGAAGCGGCTTCCGGAGTCTCCGCGGGCGCTGAGCTGCAGGCGCGCGCCTAACGGCTCCGCGGGGCTCACGCGGTCTGAGAGGTTGGAGTGCTGAGTTGCGGGCGCCCGCCTAACGGCTTCGCGGGGCTCACTCCGTCTGAGAGGTCGGAGCGCTGAGTTGCAGGCGCGCGCCTAACGGCTTCGCGGGGCTCACGCGGTCTGAGAGGTCGGAGCGCGGAGCTGCAGGCACTCGCCTAACCGCTTCGCAGGGCTCGGTCTGAGAGGTCGGAGGCTGCGAGTGTCGCTGCTGAAGGCTGTGGTGGACCAGGCTGGATCGCGGATTCTGAGCTACATCGCGGGTTTGGGGGTGGATCTTGGATTTGGGGGTGGATCGCGGGTTTGGGGTGTATCTTGGATTTGCAGGTGGATCGCGGGTTGGTGGGGGGATCGCGGATTTGGGACTGGGTGGGGGTGGAAAGGCCACGAGGGGCCGCGGCGGCTCAGGAGCGGGTTGTGGGCGTCTGAGAAGTTGCCACCATGAGGAAGCTCTTCAGCTTCGGGAGACGCCTGGGCCAGGCGCTCCTGAGCTCCAGGGACGAAGAGTACGCGGGTCCCGGGTACCACATCCGGGACTGGGAACTGCGGAAGATCCACAGGGCGGCCATCAAGGGCAACGCCGCGGAGGTGGAGCGCTGCCTGAGGCGGTTTCGCGACGTGGACGCCCGCGACAGAAAGGACAGGTAGGTGGGGCTCAGCCTGCGGTGGGAGGGGGCCCCCAGGCCCGGCTTCCCTGCAGCCCAGACCTTGGAGGGCGCCGGGACCCTCGGAGCCGCTCAGCCAAGTGGAGCCTCAGCTGCTTTCCATCACTGGCAATTCCCCTCCTGCAGCGCTTGGTGGAGAATTTGAGTGATTTAACTCTCGAAGTTAAGCGTATACACGTGTAAAACATGGGGTCATATGCATGATAGGGAGGTGCCTAATGAGAACTCGTTCCCATGTCAAAAATACCAGGAGCCATTTTCAGTAGGCGAAGGTTCTCAGATAAAACCCTGTGTGGGTTTCACATCCGAATCCACCTGGGTAGATAGGTTCTTTACTGCGGCTTCTCAGAGGGACAC
>NW_016827221.1:0-739 GCF_001698545.2 Rhinopithecus bieti
TTTTGGATCGAATTGAAGCCTACACTGACAAAGGAAATATCCTCAAATAAAACTAGAAAGAAGCTTTCTGAGAAGCTTCTTTGTGGTATGTGAATTCATCCCAAGGAGATACACCTTTCTCTTCATGAAACAGTTTGCTAACACTGTATTCGTGGAATCTGCAAAGTGATTTTGGGGGTGCATTGAGGCCTATGGTGAAAAGGAAAATATCATCAGATAAAAACTGGAGAGAAGCTGTCTCAGACACTGCTTTGTGATGTGAATGCAACTCACAGAGTTATACTTTTGTTTTCATTGATCAGTTTGCTAACACTGTTTTCTTGAAATCTGCAATAGGACATATCTTAGCGCAGGGAAGCTTACGGTGACAAAGGAAATACCTTCAGATAAAAACCAGAAAGATGCTTTCTGAGAGATTGCTTTGTTAAGTGTGATTTCATCTTACAGAGTTACACCTACCTATTCATGAAGAAGTTTCCTAACACTGTTTTCGTGGAATCTGCAAAGTGATATTTGGGAGTGCATTGAGGCACAGGGTGAAAAAGGAAATATCCTCAGATGAAAATCAGAAAGAAGCTTTCTGAGAAACTGATTTTGATCTGTGAATTCATCTCACAGAGTTACACTTTCGTTTCGGGGAGCAGTCTGTTACCAGTGTTTTTGGGAAATCTGAGAAGGGATACTTTCGATTGCATTGAAGCTTGCGTTGACAAAGGAAATATCCTCAAATAAAAACAAG
>NW_016827222.1:0-1450 GCF_001698545.2 Rhinopithecus bieti
ACTTCAGCCTCCCAAAGTGCTGGGATTACAGGCATGAGCCACTGTGACCTACCTATTGGTTTTTTTTTTTTTTTTTGAGACGGAGTCTGGCTCTGTCACCCAGGCTGGAATGCAGTGGCGTGATCTCGGCTCACTGCAAGCTCCGCCTCCCGGGTTCCCGCCATTCTCCTGCCTCAGCCTCCCGAGTAGCTGGGACTACAGGCGCCGCCATCACACCCGGCTAATTTTTGTAATTTTTGTAGAGACGGGGTTTCACCATGTTGGTCAGGATGGTCTCGATCTCCTGACCTTGTGATCCGCCCACCTCGGCCTCCCAAAGTGCTGGGATTACAGGCTTGAGCCACCGTGCCCGGCTTTTTTGTTGTTTTTGTTTTGTTTTGTTTTGAGATGGAGTCTCTGTCACCTAGAAAAGAGTGCAGTGGCACGATCTCGGCTCACTGCAACCTCTGCCTCCTGAGTACAAGTGATTCTCCTGCCTCAGCCTCCCAAGTAGCTGGGATTATAAGCATGTACCACCCACGCCCAGCTAATTTTGTATTTTTACTAGAGATGGGGTTTCACCATGTTGGTCAGGCTGGTCTCAAACTACTGACTTCAGGTAATCCACCTGCCTCGGCCTCCCAAAGTGCTGGGATTACAAATATGAGCCACTGCCCCTCCTCTTTGCAGACTTTTACTCACAGTTGCAGGCCTGCTGAGCATGACATTCTTATACCCAGAAATGGCTATCTTAGCCTGGGCTGTTATAAAATTACTATAGGTCGGGTGCAGTGGCTCATGTCTGTACTCCCAATACTTTGGGAGGCCAAGGCGGGCCGATCACAAGATCAGGAGTTAGGGACCAGCCTAGCCAACATGGTGAAAACCTGTCTCTACTAAGAACACATAAATAAGCTAGGCGTGGTGGCACGAGCCTGTAATCCCAACTACTCGGGAGACTGAGACAGAAGAATTGCTTGAACCTGGGAGGCAGAGGCTGCAGTGAGCCAAGAGTGTGCCAATGCACTCCAGCCTGGGTGAAGGAGCAAGACTTCATCTCAAAAAAAAAAAAAAATTACAGTAAACTGGGTGGTTTAAAGAACAGACATCTACAAGGGGTCTTCAAAAAGTTCATGGAAAATACGCATTATGAAAAACACTGCATGGATTTAAAAAAATGTTTGTGCACCAAAATAAATTCATAATAACTTGCTATAACATGAGTGATCAGGATGTAGTTTGAGGCACTAAGAAGGATAAGACATCAGTTTGAAGCGAGCCCTTATCAGAGCTAAAGAAATTCTGCTAAAATTGAAGCAAGAACAAACAACAAATTTATGGTGAAGCTTGGGTGGAAGAATGGTGAAATCACTGATGCTTTATGAAAAGTTTATGGAGACAATGTGCCAAAGAAATCAGCAGCTTGGCTGGGCGCGGTGGCTCAAGCCTGTAATCCCAGCACTTTGGGAGG
>NW_016827223.1:0-5698 GCF_001698545.2 Rhinopithecus bieti
TTGTCTTTTTTGAAAAAAAAAATGCTTTTAAAATGTTTTCTTTAATTTATCTTGGATGAACTGTGTAACTGAGCTATGTGTCAGATCATTTTCTATTCTCTTAGAACTGTCTGGCCATCTAGTTGATTCATATCTCTTGAAAACTGAAATCAGTTTGTTAATTTCCCTTAGGGAATTGCGAGAGGGGAGAAAATACAGAGCAGTCTTGATATTGCAATTAAGTAACTGGTAGGACTAAATATCATGATCAAGTTATGTGACTGTGTCAAGAATAGAAGTTTACATAATGATTATTTTACTCTTCAATTTCAGAAATATAAATATATATGTGTATATATATATTGAGATAGATATATACATATATGTGTATCTACATATGCATATGTGTATATATCCACATATATACTTATATGTAATGTATATAGAAAAAATAATGTGTAACAGTTAAAACTAGTCAACACATTTCTATTGTATTCACTTACCCATCGTTTCTTTCTCAAATCTATGAAGAAGGCCACAAGGTATGAAATTGGAGCTAAGATAGAATATTCTTACTGGTGAGATCTCAGTAGAGTCTATAGTTCAGTTAATAGTATTGCAGCAGAGTCAGTTTCCTGGTTTTGACACTATACTATGGTTATGGAAGACTGAGTTTTCAGAGAAGCTGAGTGTAGAGTACATGGGAACTTTCTGTATTATTTTGCAATTTCTTGTATGTCTAAAATAAAATGTTTTAAAAAATCAAAACAACTAGGATGCTTTTGTGCTTCAAATAGTAGTATCTGTGTAAATAGTCCTCCCAAAGGAGAGCATACTCTACGTTTTGGTTGGAACATGTAGTAACATTCCCATATACACTAGGTAATTCCCACCACTCAGCTATGTAAACTACTAATATTCTCTTGCATATCTGTTAATCTGTGAGAAATTGTTCTAGAAATTGTAATTTCTTTTATGTAAACCTTTATCACCTGTAACATGTATGCAGAATAATGTCACAAGTCTACAGCTAGTGGATGTTCACAAATTAAACATACTCACGTAACCAACACCCAGATCAGGAACAGAATATAACTAACACACAGAGACATCTTCCCCACCCCACAATGGTGCCCTTTCCAATCCTTAAATGGGCCCTACCTCTACTAAGGGTAACAATATCATGGCTTCTGATACCAGAGATTAGCTTTGACTGTTTCTAACTTTGGCATAGTGAAATTGCAGATGTCTCACATTTTCTGCGTAGGTGTGGGATCAGCACCTACTGTCCACGAAGATTGTGTGCTGTACCATTTGAGAGGTTTCCATTCTCACGTGGTGTGCCAAAAGTTGCCTTTAAGCTCTTCTCTTTGCTGTTCATTTGTGCCATGTGAGCTAAACTAAAGCAGAGCAGATTTTCTTTAATTTTATAACAAATTTGTGACTTTGGCTTCTCATTACAAGATAAAAGTAAAGCTTTTATTTAGAGTACAGTGAGAGCTATTTTGCCTGGTGATCAAAAGTCAGTATTATGCCTTTTGTCATTAATGAGTTCCTTAGACAGTTGCATCCCACACTTTGTGAGCATCAGACTCCCCTGAGAATCCATTTAAAATACAGATTCTCATGCATTAGGTCTACAATTGAGTCACAGATTGTGCATTTCTCCCAATCTCCCACTGATATTGATGTTATTGGTTCAAGGACCACATTTTGAGTGGCACTGATGCAGACATTTCCTTATCAGAGTCAGCACTGTATGGTCTTTAACAACAGGGATTATGGAGTCAGCTTGCCCAGATTCAAATCCTGGCTGTGCTATGTAGATGTGGACTTTGAATAAGTTTCCTAAACTTTCTCATCTATAAAATAGGGAAAATAATAGTAGAGTTTTATGGGGATTGAATGATGTAGTGCATGTAAAGTCCTTTGAACAGAGCCTGGCACATAATAAGCACTCTATAAATGTCCTCCACATCATTATTCAATGATTGGGCATTTGGGAATAGTCTCTATTAGTCATTGACATTGAACTTGCAACCACATGGCCTCCTAGATAGGAATGTATTTAATTCTGGGAGAAGTATTGAGGATAAAGTGTTGCTATTCGCATTTGTATGGGAATCCTGAAGTCATTGACAGTGGAGGCTAGCTGCTGCAGAACCTGGAGTCAAGTCAATAAAGTGGAGGGTGACCAGGGAGAGGATGGGAGGCTGAGAGTGAAGATTGGAATCGTTTAAATGATGAAAGAGTAGAGGTTGTTGATACCTGAGCAGCATCTGATGAAATGACTATGGTGGCTGGGCCTAGGATGAATTGTAGAAGGGGCAGTTTCTATGACCTTTTACTAATTCAACTTTTCTTTACTTATAAAGTGATCTCAAAAGTATGAAGTATGAGCATTGGCCTATTTGAAATCTGTAACAATTCTTAACTAGTAATCATTAGCTAGTTTGTAGGGAAGTAAGTCAAGGTGGAAAATAAATACCATACCCAAGTTATTAAAAAATGTATATAATTCTTGTATGAAACAAAAGCTTAATGAAAGAAAAGGCTGTGTGTGGTGGCTCACACCTGTAATCCTAACACTTTGGAGGGTGAGGTGGGCAGATCACTTGAGGTAAGGAGTTCGAGACCAGCCTGGTCAACATTGTGAAACCCTGTCTCTACTAAAAAAGATACAATAATTAAATTAGCCAGGCATGGTGGTGCATGCCTATAATCACAGCTACTTGAGAGACTGAGGCACAAGAATTGCTTGAACCCAGGAGGCAGAGGCTACAGTGAGCCAACGTTGCACCACTGTACTCTAGCCTGGGTGACAGAGCAAGACTTGGTAAAAGAAAGAAAAGAAAAGAAGAAAAGAAAAGAAAACTGAACTATCACTTTAGTCGCCAGTGCTAAAGGAACTCCAACTCCTACCCTTACCAATTTTAGTTTTGTTATTCTAGACAAAGAGGACTTTATAGGATAGTAAGTACTTTTTGGTTTGTTTTTGTTTTACAAGATGAACTCCTTAAAAAGCATTAGGAAAGTGCCCATAAACATGGAATTTTGAAAGTGTTAACAAGTAAATGTCTAAAATTGTTAAATAAGAAGGCTGCTGTCCATTTTAGTCAATTTGCTTGTGTGTTATATTTTCTGCCAAATACAGTATGACATTTTTAAGCACTTGTGGTAATTTGGCTTTCAAATCAGACACATTCAAAGACACCAGAAATTTTGCAGCGTAAAAGTTGACACAGATTATTTTCCAAATACAGATTGTTTCAGGAATAAAAGAATGAAAATGGCATAAATAGTATTTTACATGAATGCAGTATATAATCATATGATATGCTAAGATGATAGTGCCCTCTTAGTTTATAGAAGCTTCTGGTTCCTTGCAGTGTCAATCTCATTAGTGGGGGTGATACTTTAGTAGAAGCACACTAGAATATAACTCCCAGTTATTAAGGATATTTTTCATGTTTTGCCTTTAAGTACCTATCCCCTGCTGAGAGCATGAAAATCTGTATGTGGCTGTTTTATGCTTCATGCACAGAGTTACTTTGGAAAGATTTTTCTCATTGTACTGAGTTTTCGTCTCTGGGTATCAAAACTGCATGTGATTTATTTTGCCTTTTTGACTGAAATGTTTTTTTACTGTGTGGTCACTTTCACTTTGTTTTCCTCCACAGGGGTGACATTATTACCATGCTGTTACGTGATTTTTGTACAAGTACCAGTTTTGTTAGTATGGAATACTATGATATCATAAAATTTCATTCATGTAGTCATTCATAGATTCGTTCATTCAATACATTTCATGGGTCTTTCATGTGCAGAAGACGGCACCTACGAAGAATGTAAAATGTGGAGTCAACACATTTCCATGAGTTCGGGGGACCCCTAAATGGCCTCTAGGATTTTTTTTTTTTTAAGATTGAAAAAATCGACTTAGGTATCTACTCTTTCTAATTAAAAATTAAAAGAGAAATAAAATCAGGCACAAATCCAGGTTTTATGAAGCTAGAAACTTTTGCATTGCAAGAAACCCTCTTAGGGAAGAATACAAAATCATGGCTACAAATTGCCAGAACTCCACCCAGAGTTTCTGAAGTAGCCTTGCAATTAGGGTCCTTACACTGAAACGTCATTAGTATCACAGTCAATTCACTGTGGAATAAAAATAGGCCATTTTACTCTGAACAAATGCATGTTCATTCTTCTGTGAAAAAGAGATAGTGCTTATGGAACAATAAAGCAAAGAAACAACATGTTGACTTTCATAGTTTCTATAAGCAGCCAAATAATCCATTGAATGCAGCTTTTGTTTCATATTTTCCTGCACTAGGATTTGTTTCTAAAGAGATGTTAGGAGGGAGCAAGGAGGGAAAGGGGCCCAGTCTGTGATCCTTCTGCTTTCAGTATGGAGCAATGTACTCATTCCATTTGGGAAGTAAAGATGGGTTGGGATTTTTAGGAGCATGTTCGAGAGATAAAACATGTACAGAAATAACTATAGCCCCAGATAGAATGTGATATTGTTTAGCTATTTGTCCCTACCCAAATTTCATGTTGAATTGTAATCCCTAATACTGGAGGTGGGGCCTGGTGGAAGGTGTTTGGATCATGGGGGTGGATCCCTCATGGCTTGGTACTGTCTTTGAGATAGTGAGTGAGTTCTCGTGAAATCTAGTCATTTAGAAGTGTGTGGCAGGCCCCTCCCCTCTCTTTTCCACCTGCTTCTGCTTTGCCTTCTGCCATGAGTAAAAGCTCCCTGAAGGCCTCCTCAGAAACTGAGCAGATGCTAGTGCCATGTTTGTACAGCCTACAGAACCATGACCCAATTAAACCTTTTTTTAAAAGAAAAATTACCGAGTCTCAGGTATTTATTTATAGCAACACAAGAACAACTTAATCCAGAATGCATTTCCTTTTTAGGGGGCAGTGAGACTGCCAGCTGAGGAAATAGGAGCTTTCATGGGAAAGATAACATTTCCATGTGACTTTCATTGATGGGTGACATTCGAAGGTGTGTGGATGCAGTGAGATGGAATTTCAAGCAGAGGACTTGATGCAAACTGTGAAAGGGGGATGGGCATCAGGACAGCTCTGTGTGTCAGGTGCAGGACAGAGGGTGAAAGTGAGAAGGGAGGATCTTCCATGGAGAGTTGGCAGGCAAGGTGGATTTTGCCCTTTTGTTGAGTGGGCAATGGAGATTCCATGAAGAATTTTGAGTTGGGAGTGACTGGACCTTTGAGGAAGATCAATGGACAATGTCAGGGTGATCTGGAGATCAGATCCGCTTAACCTGTCACTTTACAGTTGAATAAGCTTTGGCCCAGAAGACGCAGCATCTTGTCAAGACCACAGTGCAGGTTAGGGAGTCAACTTAGGTCTCTAGATAGGCAGTTTTCCTTTCTTGCCACCAAAACAAAGTTCAGGATCCATGTCTTGTCCTGTAACTTAGTTCACAAAAATCTTGTTCCTTCCTATAACAAGGAGGTGGAAAAGGGCAAGATAAAGACTATTTGATGGTTAACTAAAATATTGGATGTTTATTTGACTACAAACATAATTTTTCAAGTCCTTTTTTATATAAAGCAGAACTGTCCAATAGAAATGTGTGAGACATACTTTAAACAAACTTTTCTTGTAGCTGTCAATGAAAAGAGTCAAACTCAGTAAAATATTTGAAGAGATTTATTCTGAGCCAAATATGAGTGACCAAAGG
>NW_016827223.1:6420-8677 GCF_001698545.2 Rhinopithecus bieti
CATCTAGCAGGTATTAGGAATTGTAAGAAAAACTAAATAGCTATTCCCAAATTCAGACCTCTGTGTGAAACAGATCCTCATTTTTCATTCTCTAGTTAGACATCTGAGTGAGGGCTCTGCATAGATTTCAAGTACACGGCCATTCTTTTCCTTGGCTCACTAGTCTCAGAAATCTCCATTCTTCCAGAAGTTCATACCTTTTCTCAATAAATTTTTTCCATGTAAAAGTCAGTGTTTAATATCAACAAAAAAAAAAAGTCAGAAGAAGTACCAAGCCTGTTCCTTGACAGGAAGTGCTGGGGAGTGATTTTTTTTACCTAGCCCCTGTTTAATTTCTACCCATTTCAGCTGCTGCTTTTTGTCACAGATGCTCCCAGCCACCTGTTCTCTGAATATATTCTTTTCCCAACTGGCTTCTCCATTTGTTTTGATACTGGGCAAAGCAGATTCCAGCTATCACTCATTCTGTGCACTCATTTATTAAGCCCATTCAGTCTGAAAGCTTTTTTCTCATTCAGCCCCCCAAACAAAGTTACAGACATCTTTTCCAAATCGAATTCTAATACCTAAAAAAAATCCTCAGTGGGTCTAGCCAGCAAGTGAGAGGGAAGGCAAGATAGGGGAGGACTTTAAGATGTCTTGGGTTTTATATTACTCAGATGACTTGTTGTAGCAGATACTTTTGAGGACCCTTCATTGCAAGGACCTGAGACTCTCAGCGAACACAGCTTCTTCAATTCTGCTTTCTTACAGGGCTGGCCAGAAGTGGTGGGGAGTTGGTGTCCCTGGTAGCAGCCTTCAGCTAATGACCCAGGGAGTTGGAGAGTACATACCCCAGCTCCCTCACCCCTCAGGTGGAACAACTCTGTGGAATGTTCTATAGCCTCCCAGAGGTCCCCAGCTGGACTAAGTTCAAGTTGCCTACAGCAGTCATATACTTTTTTTTAAATTTTATTTTGCAATCTGGGAGCATAGATTCCAACTGCCCTGTATATATGTTGCTAAGCAGTCACTTCTTTATAATCCTTTCTTCTATTACCTTCCTTCTCCTGTCTCATTCTTCCACTCTGCCTATCAAAGCTCCCTGTTTGATCTCTTAAATAAACTGCTTTCACTCAAATCTTTGCCTTAGGGCCTGCTTTTGGGGAACCCATCCTAAGATCTTTGCCCTTTCCAACATTGCTTAGAAGCCAGTTGTGTTTATGACCCTTGTAACCGTAATGATGTAGTCTTGGGCTGTAGTGCACCCAGTGTAACATTCAGATTCCACAGGCTTTTCTCTCCAAATTCCTTCTGTTCCCAACAGTACCTGGGGATGGGCCTAGTGTTCTTCTTGGTGGACCCAACTCTCTTCTCTATCATCATTCATGCAGCCTCCACTCTGCTGCCATCTCTGCCACCTCTGGCTTGTGCCATCACAACATTTGTGACCTTGCCACTGAACTAGATGCTCTCGCCTGCTCATGCTGCCCTCTTTTATGGATAGAAGCCTGTCTGCTTTCAGGTAGTACAGTGATTTTTAGGCTTTCAAAGAAGGTGACCTCGGTCTCTGTTTCTTAGAGACCAGCTAGTATTGGGCTCTTGTTAGCCATGGCTAACAGGTTCCTTTCAAGTCAATTAAGGCAGGTTCTCTTGGGACTGAGACAGGGGACACTTTGCCTGGAATCCCTCCTGAAATTCAGACTGTGTTCTATATGTCTCTTTTCTTTCATGTGAGGTCCTGGGTCAGCCCAGGCCTGGTCCACCATGCCAGGGGATTTCATTGTTCCAGTCTCAATGTGCTGGCGAGCCACACATCCTCATTACCCATTGCTCCAAAAGGTTCCCAGGTACAGAAGTGTCATGCTACTCTGGGAAGTCTTGCAGAGTCTGGAGAGGAGCACAGTGGCCATGAGCACTGACTCTGGAAAGAACCAGATGGCCTGGGCTCAACTCCAACTCTGACTCCTACCAGCAGATGATCCAGGACCTCTCTGTGCCTCAGTTCCTCTCTTTACAAAATAAGACTAGTAATATGACTTACTTCATAAGGTTGCTGGCAAAATTAAATGGCTTTACAAATGGAAAATATGCAGTACGTTGGGCACACTGGTTATTATTTAGTGCACGTACACACACGTGTATACATGCACACACACACACCCCACACACACAACCATTCTCCAATCTCAGACACACTACCACACAACCTAGTCGTTGAAAATAGCCTTAACTGGTCATATTTAGTAAGGCTGCTTTAAAATAATAATAATAATAA
>NW_016827223.1:10507-26318 GCF_001698545.2 Rhinopithecus bieti
CAGAGTCTCGCTCTGCCGCCCAGGCTGGAGTGGTGCAGTGGCGCGATCTCGGCTCACTGCAAGCTCCGCCTCCCGGATTCATGCCATTCTCCTGCCTCAGCCTCCCAAGTAGCTGGGACTACAGGCACCTGCCACTACGCCCGGCTAATTTTTTTGTATTTTTAGTAGAGATGGGGTTTCACTGTGTTAGCCAGGATGGGTAAACAAATTTAAAATGTATTCTCCAAGCTAAGTATATCTTTACTGAATTTTTCTGTCATTGTGAAGCCCCTCACCTTTTCCTTGACCCATGGATCCTCCATGCTGCCTGCTAAAGGGCCCGCAGGCAGTTACGGATCTTAGTAAACTGCAGGCCTGGACCCAGGTGGGTGGGTGGGTCAGGGCAGGGAGCCAGCCCCAGCTTCTCCATCAGGCACAGGGCTGAAGGCCCAAAATACTTTTAATTCTTTTAAATACAGAAGAAAAAATGGAACTTTTGGTGAAAGTTTTAGTATATAATATTAATATATTTCTCATCTTTATACCAAGTAATTGTAGAATATAATTTTAATTCTTTTATGGATGAAGGACACACAAAGGCAAAAGTGCCTTGGGCCTACAGAAGGTATCCTGTGGCACATGGCAGCTGGAACCAAGGGCTGAAGTAAAAACCAACTTCAAACAAATCTAGTTTTATTTGAATGCTTATGGGCATTTAAACTACTCTAGGGCAAGGCCTGGAGAAGTTCAAGAGAACACCATGTACTGATAGGAAAATAGCACCAAGTTGCTATCTACAAACCCAAAGGAAATTAGACTCATCTCTGGGGGCACAGGTGTACCCATGTTAGAGTTTCTTGCAAGGTTTCCATCAGCTTACCCTTGGCCAGTCGGCCACACAAACTTTATGCTTAATTACCTCAGGGCAAATGGATGTCCCATGTCAAGATAAGTCTGCAATGAGGAGGTCCAGAAATTTCCAGAAAGGTCAATGTCTATACCTGCACTGTTCAATTCGTAACCATCAGGTGTAGGTAGCTATTGCATTTACATCTAACTTAATTTAAATGGAATGCAATTAAAAACCCATTTCCTCACCCATACTAGCCACATTTCAAGTGCTCAGTAGCTATTACTGCAGAAATTTCCATTGGACAGCGCTGATCTAGACTGTATTAAAAGTTTGTTTCAGATCATTGGCTTTGTGATTTCCCAGAAGAAAAATCTGAAGTTACAGACCCCTTGGAGAAGAATCCTTGGGCTTCCAGATCGTGTTTTTGGTAGTGTCTAAAGCTGCCCTTGCAGAGTTCCATCTGGTGCTGTGAGGACCAAATGCTTAGGGTGAAGGCCAAGTGAAGAACAAAGTAGGCGTACATGCTTTAATGGAAATATAAGAATTATTTGCAATTAGTTACATTGTTATTTTTAAGTGAGTGTTTTTCAAGTTCTTGAGATCAAGTTGTTCTAGTAAGCAAATTATGTCTTCAGAAATCTTATTTGTGCCAATAAACTGATGAGTATACTCTTCATAGTGCAGAGATAAATTTTAGCTTAGACAAGGTCAAATGGTGACACATGCTAAATTGGTGCACCCTTAATTAATGATGTTTTAGTCTATCATTTTCTCTAACAAACATTTTGTTTTAGCTGTGTTTTCAGAGTTTGAATTGCCTAAGTGACTAATTAAAATATAAGACACATTGGATTTCTCCGTAACTATGTGAACCATCTTCCTTTTTTTTTCCCTTTGCTAGTATTTGTTATCTTACTAATTTATCAGACTGGTGTAAAGAAATGATGAATAGCACCCTAGCCAGGCCCAAAAGCTCACATAGAGCATTTGTGTGTTTTTACACTTTTGTTCTTGATATTTTCTTAACATAAATTTAAGAAACTCTGAGAAATCTCCATTTGAATGAAGACAAATTATTAGTAATCTTTATTGCATAGATATATCAGAAAGTATCTCTTGAAGTTCATTACAGGAGCATAGATTTTTCCAAATTGTATTCTGAGCTACCCTCCATAGGGCTCCATGAACTATGATAATAGGTATTAAGAGAAAAAAAATTCCATGGCCAACTAGTGTAGTAAAAACTACGCATGGACCTTATAAAGGTTCTGATACATATTTCAGTAAATTAATCTGTGGAATATAGTTTTATTTAGCACTTCTCTCATTTATTTTTGTTTCAGATCACCCCTCTTTAAAGTTGTTTGTTTGTTTTGGTGAACAGCTATTATCATTGAACAGTATGTTGGTATTATTTCTGGAAACTTTGGGAAAGTATAATATGGGCCTCAAGTAGAAACTAATAAACTCCCCTCCTCTGTTTACTGGCTCCTGTAATTTGGAATGTTTGTTTTGTAAAAGCATTCCTTCTGCAATGTACTCTAGATGATGGACAGATTGACATACCGTCCCACCTTCCTGTGCCTCCTCCCCCAACTTCTGCCCTCTCAAGCTTCCCAACTTCCCTGAGTAGTGACTGGTTGAGTTGTTCCTTGTGACAAAAGGGATTCATTCTGTCACTTGACTAGAGCAGGGGAGGGATGTGTTTGTGGAAGTGTAAGACCTGGATTGCAGACAAGAACATGCCTTCCCAAAGTGTCATAGGCAGGGGTTAGGAAAGCTGAAATAGCCATGCACTCTGTTCCTTAGATAGTGAAGCTTCCAGGGCAGAGCTGAAATTTACAGCGATATGACCCTATCAATTAATGTCACCTTGGTAGTGAAAGCACATCTCCTATCTTCCCATTTCCACACCAACCCCCTCGCAAAAGCATGTAAAAATGTTGTCCTGCATTTGAGTGCAAGATGTTGCATGCATCTGTCAGTGTTACATTTTGTCTTGCTGAATTTCACCTATCCTTCCTAGCTTCCAGAATCCTTAAATGCAGCTCAGGGAAGGACCTCACTAGACAGCCTGTTTTCTAATTCTGGCTCTGCCTCTCGTAATCTGCATTTAACATTTCTCTATGCCTCAGTTTTCTCATCTGCGAAATGGGGAAAATAAGACAATCTGTATCATAGGAGTATTGGGAGGACTGCATGAGCTAATTTATGTAAAGCATTGAGGAACATACTTGGCATAGAATAAGTGAACAGTAAGGGCACCCACTATTATTATTTCAAGCTTGACCTTTCATGAATGTCTTATTCAACTCTTCCAGCTTTGGACCCTCTAGAAATTTGATCAGGTTTCTACCTCCATCCCCATTCAAATCATTAATAGAAATATTGAAGGGGAGAGAACCATTTGGTGTGCCACTGGTGAGTCCTTCCTAGGTGATGGAGACCTATTCATTGTACAAGAGACCTGTTCATTGTACAATACTTTTTTGAGCAGGGCCATTCATGAAGTTAGAAATCATGTCACCATACTCCTTCAAACACCCATGGTTCCATCCTGTTCCCAAAAAGGATTTTTTAAATGTAGTATTGCTAACAAAAGACCAACATCAACTCTACATTCTGACCAGTATAAGCTTAATGGTGGGGCAGAGTTGGGTATCAGAATAATCTGGGAGATTTGGACTCGTTACTTGATATTTTTTTTTTTTCATTTTGTGTTATGAGATGTGTGGAAGTGATTAAGAGTCAGAAAGAATGAGATGGAGGCAAACACATTAGAATATTTTCATGATATGCTGGGGAAACTCAGGCCAGGTAATTTGACGTGCATGTGTTCATGTTAACTTAGGTGTTTCTTGTAAGCAGGGATAGGAGAGAAGGGGTGGGCACATGGAGAATAGAGCAAGCTAAAGCCCAGACATGAAGGTCAGGTCTAGAGGATATAAGCAGGGCTTTTAGGGCTGTTTTTGGCTGACCCAAAATCTTTTAGCCAGAATCCTCTAATCAAACTCTGAACGAAAATTTATGGGAACAGCATTTGAATACTTGCTTGCTTTTTATTTCTCTTTTCTGAAGCATTTTTCCTCTGACATGCTTCTTAACAAGAGTCCAGGCATTCAGGACAGCCCCAATGCTGTATCTGAGGATTTAAATGTACATCGGTTGCAATTATATCAAATGATAATCCTCACACCAAACCCTCATATGGTACTTGCATTTAGGGACAATTCTGTGGACAAACAGGTTCTGACACTGATTCCTGGTTTGGGCCTTTATATTAATTAGTGGATGTAAATTAGATAAGCAACATAGGGGGAATTTCTCTGTTGCAAGCACGTTGTGGATGCATCCCGCTTTCTACTCAGCTGACCTTTCGCAGGGAACACTAACCCCAACTTTCTTCCATGATGTTCTTTTTCTTTAAATGAGCAGAATGCATTTATCTATACATTTAGATTGTTACGAAAGGAAGACTTATGGCAAAATGTACAAATAAAGACACATCCACATATGCACACACACACACAAACATCTGTACATTCACGACAACCCAACTGTCCTTGACAGATGTATTTTGAGGTGATTATTTGCATTTTAGAAGATCCTGGGTTTTTTTGTGAAGGAAAATCTTACTATCATTTTCTTCTAATCATGGTCATTCCTGTTATTATATAAAAAATACTCATTGTAAATGGCAGCCAATTTTCTCATCCTGTAAATATGAGGAGAACCCCCTTTATCATGTGGAATGTTTTTGGCCAGTGTACAGTTTGCCTCAGAAAGGAGGCACTGTTAATATGGATATTGAATAGATCGCTTGGAAATTCTATGATTTCTTGATGCTATAATGGAATTCATTGAAACACACTTATGCTTTTGGAGTAAGCCCCATGTACTGCCATTTTGTGATTAGCAGAATGTTGGATATGCACAAGAAACCCCTCTGCTTTTTCGTGGCCTTATGAAGGATTTTCATTTTTATAGCTTGAAAAACTGATCATAGACTAGAGTAGGAAATTATATTTATTGATAGACTTTTTGAATCCTTGATGTCCTGTGTAGACGTTGCCAAATGAGTTGACCAAAGCTAAAGAATTGGGGGAATTAAGAAAGGTCAAGTGCATGACATTTGGTGTCTCAAAGAATGAAAAAAAAATGGTCCATTGATTTTTTTTCGATTATAGTAATGCCAGAAATGAAATGATAACGCTCTTTGGCCATTACACAGCTGCTATACTGACCTTCAGGAAGCCTGGCACAGCAAACACTCTCTCTGGAGATCCTATCCTGACTTGGCCTAAGTCAAGGACTCTTGGGCGAGAATGGTCAGTTCCAAGTGTATCTCTATTGAGTCATTAATGCTGGGGCAGGAGCAAGAGAAAGGTCCATCTTTTCATTCAACATGTTCGTTCACTGAATGTCTGATATATTCTGTGCAACTATCTAATGTTAGGAATGCACTGATGACAAGAGCAAGACCAAATGTTTACTTAGGGAATGATGTGTTGGGAGTGGACGTTTGGGAGAAGACAAGTAAACAGGCAATTTTAAGAAGTTCAAGGAAGAACAGTGTGATAATGGGAGCCTTTAAGAGAGATAGGCTAACCAGGTCTGGTGAGTCTCAAGCCCAAAGAAAGTTGATCTCCCCTCCCTGATAGGGTCCAAGCCTCCCAGGTAAGAAAGACGTTGCCAAAAGGGTGCAAGAAATTTGAACAATGGTGATCATAGAGCAATTGGGAGCCTTGTCAGAATTGCAAGACTGACAGCAGCAGAAGGCGATGGTTGGAGGCATTAGGGGCAGCCCACAGAGGACTTTTGTATGCATATAAAGGGTTCTGGCCTGTACCTGATAGCAAGTGGGGAACTAGTGGGGATGGACGTGGGCTTTAAGAAAGAAAATACTATAATTAGGTTTGGAATCTAGGCTTGTAAGCAGCAGACTAAGTGCTGAGTTATTGAGTTGAGACCAAGAAACGTGTTGAGGTGAGACCAAGGTGTCAAGTGTAAGTCATCAGGAGAGATGAATCAATATCTAGTTTTGTGGAGATCAGCTCAGAAAGGTAGATCAGAAGCTTCTACAGACATGGATTTGAATGAAAGACTAAAGGTTAGCATTTACTACTCAGTAATGATAAATATTGCATTATTTAGGATAGTTTGAACACTTAATGAAGTACAATACCAATTAACAGTGGCTAATGTTAAAGGGTTATTTATGTCACATATTGAGATATTTGGGTGTTGTAGCGTGCTGCTCAGCTGATTCATGGCTCTGTTTCTCAGTAGTCAGTTTTATTTCTGTCTCAGGGGTACAAGGTGACTTGCCACCCATCTGAAAACATGCGCTCCTCTGGCAACATCCAAAGTTCAGACAGAAGGGGTCGTTTCTCTTCACTTATGGTTCTTCTGAGAGTTTAATCTCCTTCACGTCTCTTAAGACTTTTTCTGGCATACTGATTGGCTACCATGAAGTCACATATTCATGGCAAGAAGGGAGTGATATTACTGTGGACTGCTTTAGACAATTGTGGATATTACCCACTTGGGTATAATTGCCGTTCAAATCCTGAAAAAAAATCCAAATCCAGTTAAGCAGAGAAAAAAAAGGAACCAGCTCATGGGCTAGGCATCCTACTGTTAAATGATTCGTAGAACTATTCGTGGACTCTCAACCAGAGAAGTGGGAGTGGCTTAAAAGGGGTGACTACTAAAAACTAAAGGGAGATAATATTTTGCCTTTCTTTCTACCAAATATCCACTCAAACATCCTTAATTATACCACTAATGCTTGGAGTTGTATGCCTTAGTTTGAGCGTGTCTAATCTTATATGACTGTGATGTTATAGAAAGTAGCAATTCAATTTCCCCTGGCAACCCAAAGGAAGACAGGAGAAAGCTTCACCTCCTGAAAAGATTATAGGTATATTATGCTATTTTCAATATTCATCTTTATCATTTCCAATTGTGTTACAGAATTTCCCTGCCTTTTTTCTTTATATTTTTCTCTGCCAAGATGTAACATCTCCAGTTTTTTGCAGACAGCTTTTCTCTTTGGTGATAAATGGAGATACAATCCTAGGTAAAATATGTTATACTTTATCATTTGTTTTTTTTTTTTTTCACTTGGAAAAGTGTTTAGTTTCTAACAGAATGAGTAATGGACACTATTTGTCCCTCCTTTTTAAAAAGAGGCTTTGATAATTTGTTGTGATGATTTATTCATAATTTCATTCAGCCAATTTATTAGAATTTGGGGCTAACCTCTGAATCACTTGGGGAAGGCACGGGCACATGAAACCAATAAAGCATACGATTTCTGACTTTATGTCACGAGACAGCTCTCTCTATAGTGCCAGGTGTGTTAGGAGATGAGCTGATTGAGCACACTGCTAGGAGGAGCTTAGGAAATGATGAATATTTTACATTGTTAACCATTTATTTCTCTTGTTTTCTGAGTAAATTAGCTCAGTGGGTGAGTCAGTGGTTTATACTTCAGTGTCTTCTTCTTTTTTTTCTGTATCTTTCTTCCCTTCTGTGCCTCATGTCATGTGGTTTCTATTGCTTGGGGAGATTTGTCTTCCCTTCACCTCACCTCATTTCCTCTACTTTCAGTCTGGTTTTAAATGCCAGCCTTGTCAGGAAAGGTTTAAAATATGATAGTGTTGTTATTTTCCCTGTGGTTTCTGACTTTTCTCATTCACCTTGCATTTCTTCTATCTATCATTGGAACTGAATCTTTCAACGTTTACTTGTATTCTAATCTCTAGACCTGTGTTGTCCAATTCAGTAGACACCAGCCCATATATAGCTATTGAAATGAAATTAACAACATGAAGTGAGATTTAAAATCCAGTTGCTCTGTTGCACTAGGGGCATCTCAATGTTCAAGATGCACAGATAGCTAGTGGTCATCATATTGGACAATGCAGATAGAACATTACCCTCATTGCTGAAAGTTCTATTGAGAAGTGCTACACTAGATGCTTGTCAGTCTTGCCTTTTAAATTCTTACGGAATGTTGAGGGTGTACAGAGTACAAGGCAGTGAGATGGGTCTATGTCTCTTCAGATGAGGAATTGAAGAGGTAAGGGGCTGTTTCTGACCTGGCCCACCATAGTTTCCAAGGCTACAGTTCATGAGATTGAATATTGGTGCAGAAGAGAAGAAAACCCTGAGCACATGAGAAGGCCCAAGTTAACATTGAGAAAGGTCAGTGCCTTCTTGCAGGTGTGGGAGCCTTAGGCCAAGACCCAGCCATGGCATCCAGATAAATACAGTATTTCCTGAGAGGGGTTTAAAAGCAATCTGCACATCCAGACCTTGGTAAGGAAGTAATGTCATTAGCTTGGGTAGTGCAGAATGAGGAGGCCAGAGTAAATGCTAGGACACAATTTTGGGAAATTCTATTTTGAAATAGAGAAGCAACTTTCCCCAGAGCCAACCATCTTGCATAGCCATTGTCCTGCAATTTCAGGGCTCTGCTCCTTCATAGTAGCCAGGGAAGTATGGAGACATGGAGGTTGACTGTGATAGTCAACAAACAGCACTTCCTCCCCAGGGAAAACAAGTGGATTTCTATGTTAGCATTAGCAAGACAGTGCTATCAAATACTAGTTTCATGCTGTATGGAGCAGAGGTGGTGAAGAATTTACTACTGACTGATTTAGTCTGAGCCTCATTCCAAAACGATTCAGGTAATGATTCAAGACTTAATTTTCTTTATAGTGCCCAAAGGTAAAATAAATAGGTCAGATTAAAAAACCATGTGCTCAATTCCTGGCTTTGATACTTCACAAGCCTTACCATTGATGAAACTTACTGAGCCTCAGTTTTCTCCTCTGTCACTTGGGATTGAAGCTTAAAACTGTTTTAAAATGGCTAACTACATAAAGTGCTTAATGCAGTGATGATGGTGTGTTACTTTGCCATTGCTTTTCAAATGAACAGGAAAGCCACTTCCACATATTGATGGGTTTTCTTTTAGGAGCAGTAAAACATTTCACATATCTGGTACTTTTGGAAAATGCAATAATGAGAGGCAGACATGTATTTTCTTTAATGTTGTGTAGTACCCATATTTATATTTCTATTATTTCTATTGATAAAAGATTATTTGAAAACATATTTAAGCGACAGAAGTAGCAACATGTATGTGTATCTTATATCACCTTATTAATGTAATCTGTTCTTGACACTCCCCATTCTAGTTTCTACCACCCCTACATGCATATAGATGTGTGCATACATATAGATGTGCACACATATAGATGACCTTATATTTTACAGAAACATGGAGGTAATTGGAAAAAAATTTCCCTTAAATACATTAAGATGGACTGCTTACATCGTTATGGCTTGTTTTGGAAGAAGATGGGGTTTCTTTGTTACAATGCTAATCATCCCAAAGCCTTGGATTCCCTCCCCTTCATCTTGTGACTTTAATGATCACTTCTCTTCCCAAATCTTCGATCTTCCTAGCTCCCTGGCTGCATCTGCATGGTTAATTAGCATGCTCAAATCCCTGGTTGGGTAAAAAAATAAATAAAAAGGCTTTTCCTCTAGCCCACTTCCTTTGCTGCCTCTCTCCTTAATGGTTCCCCTAGGAGGCTTCCCTGTCAAGTCCAAAGGCCAGTTTTTTTTTTGTTTTTTTTTGTTTTTTTTAGACGGAGTCTCGCTCTGCAGCCCAGGCTGGAGTGTAGTGGCCGGATCTCAGCTCACTGCAAGCTCCGCCTCTTGGGTTTAGGCCATTCTCCTGCCTCAGCCTCCCTAGTAGCTGGGACTACAGGCGCCCGCCACGTCGCCCGGCTAGTTTTTTGTATTTTTTAGTAGAGACGGGGTTTCACCGTGTTAGCCAGGATGGTCTCGATCTCCTGACATCGTGATCCGCCCGCCTCGGCCTCCCAAAGTGCTGGGATTACAGGCTTGAGCCACCGCGCCCGGCCCAAAGGCCAGTTTTTGATCTTCATCTTCCTTGAACTGCACGGTAACATTTGTCAGTACCACTTTACTACCTGAACTTTTCTCTCCTTTTGGTTTCTAGTTCTTCACTTTATCTTAATTCTCCTATACTTCTTTGACTCTTCTTATTCTTTGCTGGATGTTCCATTTCCATCAAATGTTGTGGTTCCCAGAGGATTGTCCTTGGCTCCCTTTAAGGCCTCATAGTACATTCTATCCCAGGATGATCTTATCTGTCCTCATGGCTTCAAATGTCATTTATATGCTAATTACTCTTAAATCATTGGCACTGGATTCTCTCCCCATCTCCTTATCTATACTTCCAAATACAGGACATTTTCTACATGGATATCCTACAGCAATATCAACTTCATCATTGCCAAATTTTATGAATGATCTTTTCTCCCAAACCTCTTCTTGTTTCTCCTATTCCTGAAATCAGTCAGTGGTAGCAAAGTTCACCCAGTTTCCTCACTAGGCATCACATTGCAAAGCCTCCCCCCTCTCCCTCAGTTTCTGATCACTTCTTAGTTCTACCTTGGGCGTGTATCCCAAATCTGGTCTCCTTTCCTTTTGATGGCACTCGTGGTCTTAGTCTTACCCTCATCCCTTCTGCTGGGGGTTGTTGTATCCTACTCAGGCTTCATCCTGCCAGCTTCTTCCTAATTCAGTTTGTCACCACATTACTGTAAGAGTTATTTTCCTACAAAAAAACAGCACTTGTAATTTCACTTCTCTGCTTGAAAACTCTGCTGTCTGTGGCCTAGGGAATAAAAATTCATAGGCCTGTGCTTGGCAAACATATGTTTTTCAATGCTTTCCAGACAGTGACTTGGAACACACCTGAAGCTGAACAAGTTGGATTTACTGCCCATTGCAGTGAGAGAGAACACACATCCTGGGGAACCGTGGGGAGTCTCAGTTAAAAGATTATTAGAAAACACTTCTTACAGAATTTGAGATAGTGTTAAGTGATTCGAGGGAAAGGAAGCAGGACTTTGCTTTGGATTGGATACTTTAGGAAGTAGCGGCAATTCTGATTATAAATAGTATCGTATATAGTATACAATAATAGTACCAACTGAAAAGTGTTGTTGTGGGCCTTAATGTATACTAAGTGCTTAGAACATTTCCTGAGACACAGTAAATAGCAAATAAGTATTATCTATTATTGTTTTTGGTAGTGTTACCTATTATTATTGTTGCCTTATTTCTAAAGTATCAACAATGAATTCAGTGCCTCACCCTTATTCTACTACCATTTTTTAATTAAAGAAAGACTAATACATTAAAATTGACTTGTATTGAAAAAGCCAAGGCTGTTGACTCTGGAATTAATATTAGGTAATTTTGCTTGAATTTAGTGCAAGTCAACCTGTGCTTTTTAAGTATTTTCACTTCCAGAACTCATATAGCAATGCTTTTTAAATTTTATGTACCATTTTAGTATTAATTGTGGTATGAATTAAAGATTTCTACTTTATTGTCTTTTAGTTGCATTATGTTGTATCATAATTACAAAACATGGGAATTGTTTTACAAGCCTAGTTTTTTGTTCTATATGTAAAGTTGATTATTATGTATTTGTCAATAAACATTTTCATTAAAGCTGTCTTTGACTAAGAATAATAGCGTAGCCCTTAAAGCAATGCATTCTACTTATGGAAAGAACAGACTAATAAATCAGGAAATATTTATTAGGCATTCACTGATCTAAAGTGGTGATTAAGTGCTAAAACACAGCATAAGACATAGTCTTTTGAACCATATAAGCTTATGCTCTACATCAGTGTTTTGTAAATCTGCTCCCTCACTTTCTTCTTCCCTTCAGGCCCCGGTGTCTATTATTCAAAAAAGCTAGCTATTACCCAACTGCTCTGCTGCAAGGAGGCATTGTTTGGGGGTTGTGGGAGGCACTCAGCTAGCCAGGTGTCCCTGGAGGGTGTCCCTATAACTCCAGTGTTCCTTAGAATAAGGAATGTGTAAAGATTATTGCTCCATATGATGAAATAAAATGCCCTTTTGAAAAGCTAATGACAGTTTCTGGCATCAAAAGATACACACCAAACAGGGACATTGATATTGAGCCCAAAAAGACTTAGAAAATAAACTATGAGATCTAAGTAATTAAATCTGTTCCTCAACGAAGGTGTTTGAAACACTGTGTGAATATCAAACACTTAAGAAAAACTTGGCTATAAACCCATAACTGTACACACACACACACACACACACACACACACACACAGAGTTTTATAATGGGTTTTTCTTATGATTGGTATGTAGCAGTTAAAGAGATTGTATTTGATCAAGATGTTACCCCACATATGATGGATGTATGTCACAGAGATTTCACTAGATGGTGAATTCTCCTTCTGGACATGTCTTTGATCTAACTTGCAAAGGGTCAGTGGTAAGACTGATAGCTCCCACACTAGAGAGTGTACCTCCACCAGTGAAAAGATCATGTCATCCTAGTCATTGCAATATCCCCACTGCCCAGTGTAGTCCTGGCAAATATCTTTTTAATGAATAAATGATTACAGAAGGCTGGGTGATAGCCCTGATCAAGGAACTGGTCTTCAAGTAATGCTGTGAGAATGAGATTTCATTCTTAGACTGAGCATAAATTGGCCTCCCAGGGACGGAATCCTATTTCTCAAATTCATATAATTCAAGTTAAAAAAAATGTGTATCTCATTTATTTATGTAAACACACAGAGATTATTTACATAGGTTTCTATTGAAATGTCTATGTATGAATCTACCATGAGAAATACAGTCCTCAAACAGACTGGAATGTTCACTTTCTTACATCAATACCCTCTTTCTCTATAGGCAATCTATGGGATAAGCCAAATAGTAATCATACTTCCAGCTTATAAAGGTATCATGAGACCTCTCAAGTCATCTGGAGGTTCATGTTAGCTTGACCTGCTCACTGTATCCCTGCAGAGAATCTATAGGAGAAACCAAATTATCAAAATGCTGCTTTGATGAGACTAGAATCAGAATGAGGGGTGTTAGTAATATCAGCTGGCTGTTGAATTGCATCAGGTTTTTATAGTTCTGGATATACCCATCAGAATAGGGATATTTGATTTGTCTGGAGGGAGCCCATGTCTTCTTGCAAGTGTATGCATGGACTCTGCTGTGGTCTGCCTTCTAGAAATAGCTGTTTATTCTAATAGTAACAACTTCATAGAATTTTTGTGAAGACCAAACGATATAACCTCTGTAAGGTACTTAGAATTTAATACATATTTATTGTTTAAATATTGTGTATTTTTTATTCCTTCTCTTTACCTTCCTCCTTTTAGTTTTTTCTTAGTTTACCATTTTACTTGCATCCACACACTGGATGACTAACTCCTCTTCTAAAAGACACCCGCTTGCTCTGTAGGTGTTGACATTGCTTAACTGTTTCTATTCAGTCTAGGAGACTTTTGCCTCTTTAAGGAGAGTTTGCATTTTTCTATTCTAATTCATTATTTATATATTTTAAAGTTTAGTTATCAAATATCGACGTTCCTTATTTCCAAGTTTTTGAGGATTGTGGGGAACCTTGCTTTAGTAGCCGGAGGGACAGCAACTTTGTTATTTAGTGGAGAGGGCTGGCAGTACACAATGGCTGATGTGTATCTGGTACATAATAGACACTCAACAAATATAGTTTGAATTAATTGTAGCAGTTAAAAACCCTTTCCTTTAGAGCAAGCCCTATTTACTTTTCAGATTGGATAATTCTTTTTTGTTGGGGTGGGGGGTAATGTAGGGTGTTAGTGATATCCCTTATCTCTATCCACTAGATGCCTGTAGTGTGCCCCCCTTCCAGTTGTGACAATCAGAAATATTTCCAGACATTGTCAAATGTCCCCTGGGGAACATGACCATCCCTGATTGTGAACCACTGCTTTAGAGCAAAACATTGCTCATAAGTGGTGTTTATGTCTGCATTATCTCCTTGGATTTCTCAGAATTTCCCAGAAAAAAAAATCACAGAAGGCAAGGACATTGTCATTAATATTAATAAATTTCCACTAATCTAAGGGCAGTAGTATTTAATGCTGAATGCCACAAGAATCACAGCCACCAGCAATGTTTCTGTTATTCAGGTTCTTCTCTTACAGCTGTGGGGCAGGACATAAAAAGGCCAGAAGAAGGAATTGAGGAGTGAAGGTAGCTATGTCCATGTAACACAACTGTGATATTGATTCCATGCCCCAGGGTTGGCTGTGACTTTGTCTACAGTCCCTGGTATACTGGAGATGGGAGTGGGGGTGGGGTAGATAAGCAAGACAGACCTGAGTCACTTCCAACTTGCTGAGCCTTGGCTTCAGAAACTGCAACCTCAGATTCATAGCCCTTTGCCTTCATCTCTACTTCACAGCAGGTTGGACTTGCCTGAGTTATTTAGATTCAACTAACCCTGGCCATAACTTCTCCCAAGGAACTTCCCTTTGGCCCCTGATCCCCCAACGTCCTTGGGGTAGATGTTCTCCCTTCAACTGCACAAAATCCTAATGAGGTATAGTCACCTGGTGACCTTCATGCTGGTGGAAGAAGCCTGGGATGGGGAAAGGGACATCTTTAGCTGGGCACACTCCAGCCCTCTGGGGCATCCCACCAGGACCTGGCCATGCTCATGGAAGAAACAGCTGCCCCTTGGCAGGACAGGTGGGCGTGGGGTAGTTCCTGTCTCTCCCCATGTTGGCTGTGTGCTTCAACAAGTACTCACACTTATCTGAGTGTTTCTCCCAGATTGTGAAGCTCACTGCTCACTCCTGGGAAATGCATTGAATCCTTTACCCCTTCAGTGTCTGCTTATTGACTGCTTCATTGACTGTCCATTTACACATCAGGAACTAAGCTAAGTGATAATGGATAGTGCTATACAAATGCTACCAGTTTAACCTGAGCTAAGAAGCTCCTACTGTAATGTAAAACTACGGCAGCACTAAGCACAATGTTTGATAGGGCTTTTTAAAAACGGCAAAACTGTCTTGGTCCATTTTCTATTGCTGTAATAGAATATCACAGACTATGTAATTTATAAAGAAGAGATATATTTTTCATAGTTCTGGAGGTTGGGAAAGCCTAAGGTTGAGGGGCTGCCTCTAGTTAGGGCCTTCTTGCTGCATCATAACAGAACTATGGAAAGGATAGAATTGTGAGAGAACCAGAATTATGGTAAAAAAAAAAAAAAAAAAAAACCCAGAATTGTGAGTATGACAGGGAATTGTGGGAAAGAACAGAATTGTGGGGAGTGATATGGTATTGTGGGAGAGACGGGGAATTGTGAAAAAATACAGGGAATTGTGGGAAAGATAAGAAATTGTGGGAGATGAGAGAACTATAGGAGAGAAGGCAGAATTGTGGGAGAGACAGGGATTTGTAGAAGAGAACAGAATTGTGGGTGACAGGGAATCATGGGAAAGAACTGAGAACTGAGAGAGAACGAAGCATTGTAGAAGATGAATGATTGTAAATAGAAACAAAGAATGACTGGAGTGATTAAATACTGTTGGGAAGAAAAGAATTAGCCCCTGGAGTCTATTTCTTGACAGGGATACATCCCTCACTTTTGATCATGCCACATATCTTACCTCCCTCCATGAATGATTTCTGGCAGCCTATCAAAATACAGGCAATACTGGGTAAAAGAAATAGTCAAAGAAACTGGGGAAAGGGTAGCTTAATGAAAGGAAAATGATGCAGCTAATAGTCATATTAATAATTAAGTATGCAGGTCATAGGATCCTGAACTTTCTCCTTTTGAGAACAGAAGAAAGTGCCTCTGTTAAAGGTAGGCCAGAGATTTGACTGTAAGATTTTCCCATGTTGATAAGATTAAAAGTAACCAGGTTTTCTGTTGTTTATTTATTTATTTATTTATTTTATTATACTTTAAGTTCTAGGGTACATGTGCACAATGTGCAGGTTTGTTACATATGTATACATGTGCCCTGTTGGTGTGCTGCACCCATCAACTCATCAGCACCCATCAACTCGTCATTT
>NW_016827223.1:27893-34674 GCF_001698545.2 Rhinopithecus bieti
TGGCTGTTGTTTATGTTTGTTTTTAAGAACCACAGGTTTTCTTGATTTTTAGTCCTGAGAGAAATCCCCAATTGTTCATAAAGATGATGTTGTGAGCTAAGGATGCTGATAAGTGTGGTATGGAGCTACACACAGATCCCCTCAATGTAAACTGTTGTCACAGTCAAAAAGCACAATTCATTAAACCAATTTTATGAATCATCAAGACTTCTGTTCAACTGAATACACAAACTCTCAATGTTCTACCTTAATCCATTTAGATCATTGTTCCTAGTATGGCAAGCAAGTTTCAACTGGCATATCAGCTCTGATTCACTTATAGTAGCTGTTCTAATAACTATGTTGGGAAGTTTCATAGCTAAGTTCAGACTCAGAAGGAAATACTCTGTTATTGAGTAGCAGTGTCTATCATGGGTGCAGGAAGAGTTTAGAGAAATGGAGGTCTTATATGTAGATTTCTAGGCAGTCCTCCAAAAACCATTCTCGTTGCAGGGCTTTTGATAAATATTAGACAGTAGAGGGGTCAAGGTCATTGCTGTTGGCCAAAACCTAAGGGGAGAAACTCTGAGATGTTTATTAATTTATCTGATTTGAATATCAACTGGGGGTGGGTAGTGTAAGATTCTGTTACAAAAACAAGAGCATCCAACCTAACAGGTACATCCCCCAAAGGCCCCTCCACCTCTCTCTGTGTATAGTTAGAAGTACTTACATATAGAGAGAGTTAAGCATATCTGGGTGACCATCAACTCAAAGCCAGATGGGTGATAGAGGACTGAAAATCTGTCCATAGAGCATGGCTGCAAGAATTTTAGCCTAGAAAAATAAGCATGACTTTCCAGGACCATGAGAAAACTCAGAACAACACCCAAGCAACAGTGGAAATAAATATCTAGGAATAAATGTCAGAAGACTCAGTACAGTCTTGCTTTCACTATATGGGACTCATGACATATTTGTCTTCATTCACAGCATGAGACACCCAGAGCACATGCATTCAGTTTAAGAAACTGTCTTCAAATTTGTACTTTAGAAATATAAGTTTGGCAAAATTGCATCACCTAGTTTATCTAAGTTTTTATTTGCAAGCAGTAGTGATTAACTTTCTCTGAAGTGAAGAAAAGGAAGAGGAGGAGGAGGAGGAGGAGGAAGAGGAAGAAGAAAGAAGAAGAAAGAAGGAAGAAGAAGAAGAAGNGTAAAGCACCCCAAGACACTTCTCTATCTCAACAGGGTTGTGGAACTTCCTAGTACTCTAGTTTGTGATTAGGATTAGTCATTTCAGTAACATTCAACAATCAAGTATCCATAGGTTATGAGAAATGCACTAATGAACCAAACATAGTCCATGCCCTATGGGAACTTTTAGTTTTGTAGGACACAAAAGTAAGTCATGCTAGCAATAGATGCATGGAAGAATGAGAATAAAATACCATGGGAACACAGGAGAAGAAGAGGATAGAAGGTTAGTGGATTCCTCAAGTCAATTCTAAAACTCTCCAACAAAAGCAAAAGATGGGAAAGGTTTCTCAAAGGAGGGGATAATCAAGATAGACCTGGAACAATGGCCAAAATGTTTAAAGGTGAAACATAAAAGCTTACAAAATTCGAGTTAAGGAAATCACATGAAAACAAACACAAAGGGCAGAAGTGGGACACAGTGATTCTGACTCGCAGGGACCTGCTGTTGGTAGAGCAGCTCAGAGGAGGATCAGGGAAGGAGCTTCAGTGTAGATGCATCTGAAAAGCCAAAGTGGGGTCAGACCTTAGAGGACAGAGAGTTTGGATTCTCTGACACTTGTCCGGAGGGGTTAATGAAGATTTCAATGTGGGAATGACTTCAGTGTAAATGACAAGGAGAAGGACAATGGAAGGTGGGAAGAGCATTCTCTGACTGAGTTTTCAGTGTCCCAGTCCTTACTGATCAAGGGCTGTTGGATGGGCAGTTCATATGGCCCATGAACAACCAGGGGAGGGCCAGTAAGCTCTGGAGGTAGGATGGAAAGGGGACAGGCAATTTGAAAGAGGAATGAATGAAAGGGGGAAGCAGGAGAATGGGGTCTGAAAATAAAAGTCAGGTGACGTGGACTTCATGCCACTCTTTCTGGCCTTCAGACGTTTCCATTTGTAAAGTGACATGCTGGAGTAAAGGACATGTTAGATTTCTTTCAGGATTTCTAATCATGCACTGCTCTGTGGTGTTCCATATTATGAACAAATGTGAGAAAACAATGCAAATGATTTGAGATAGGTGCGAGGTAATCTGAAAAGTAGTTCCTGAACTAACAGATGCGAGAGAGCTGCAAGAAAAAAAGAAAACCTCAAGAAAGAGATGACTTAAAAAGCTCTGAGAAGGAAAACTGCCTTGGGATGTGATTAGAACCAGGTGGTGAAAGTGGCCCAATGTTAGATCCACAGGGTCTTAATCCAGGAGACTCTGGAAGAAGCTTTGACTTGGAATAGATGATCAGATCCAAGGACCATGAGGAAAAGGTGAGAGCAGTTCAGTAACCTCCTTCCACCTTGCCATCCTGCAGGTCTCTCAACCTTAACACATCTCCAGCTGACCTCAGCGCACTCCCTTCTCTCCTGCCCCTTCTTCTGTGTTTCAACAAAGAGCAGGAGTGTTTCCTCCACTCAGGTGCCCTGAGCTGGAAACCTCTATGGTCTATAACTGCTTTCTCTTTCTCACTCTCCACAGTCAAGGGCTGGGGAGCCCTGTGGGTTCTGCCTTCTAAAGGTATCTCAAGTCTGTCCTCACTTCTCCACGTGCCACCGCCATTACAGAGGCATCACTGTCTCCTCCCTGACTCACTACAGCTGGTTACAGCTGGCATCATAGCACCAGTCTCTCCCATACCCTTGCACTGTCCTGGTCCAACAAGCAAATCAGATCGTGTCTTTCTTTACTTAAAAACCTGAACTGGCCTGTTATCGGTGTATGGATGAAGTCTAGTATCTTTAGCAGAGCTTGTAAAAGTCTTTATCATCTGGCTCTACCCTACTTCTGCAGCTTCTCCCAATCTGTCCACTCCGATTGCAGCAGTGGCCAACCCCAAACAATATACAGATGCTCTGTTCCGTGTCTCACACAGGTTCTTCTTTCAGTTCTCTTTTTCCTCCTCTCCCATGTTGGTCTGTCTTGCAACACCCATTCTGAACATCACTTCCTCCAGAAATTCTCACCAGTCCTCCAAAAATCAATGTAGTCATTGCATTTTCTATGTTCCTTTGACATTTCACAGATTTTTACAAATACAGCGTAGTTTTATACTTACTTAAATAAAAAAGTACATCCTACTTCTCAAGGACACTTGTGCCCTGGCTAGAAATGATGCTGACCATATAGTAAACACTCAATGGCTATTTGTTTAAGTTCAAATTCAGCTAACTTGTGAAATATCCCAAGTGCCAAATACCATGTTGGAGAATAATGCAGGCTCAATGTCAACTCTGTAGCCTTGGAGTAAAACCTAAAGTAGTAGATGCTTAAGGATACAATGAGTTACCTTCATCATGGCAGTTTAAATAAGGAGAAGCCTGTCCAGTACTCACTGTATGTAGCTTGTATCCCCAGGCTTTTACCCTTTCCACACAGCAGAGTACTTCTTGCTTTATGGATAAGCTCCCTACCCTTATGGAAGAAACCAAAATGGAAGCAGCTGGAAAGAAGGAAATAGGGAACAACCCAAGATAGCCCATGCCTCAGTCCCAAGATTACCACTTCAGAAAAGTAGGCTGCAGTTTTTGGCTTCTGGCAGGAGCAGGTCACCTGTGGCAGAATAATAGGAGTCTGTTGTCTGTGGGGGGTCACCCTGCCCTGGGCTGGTTTCTTTACATGTATCCGTATCTTTTGGCAATATTGTTCTGTCATGATAGTTTATATGCAGATTGGGAATTTTCGCTTGACTGTTTTGCCTGTGAAGTCTACTCCTCACCAACATTTGCTTTATTTTTTTTCAAGCTAAACAATTGGTTAGATAATTATTAGATGTTGGGTAATTTATTTTATTATTATTATAGTTAGTATTTATTGACTGCTTACTATGTGTCAAGTACTACTTAAGCATATAGCATACAATATCTCAATACTCACACAACCATAGAAGAATTACTATTAGCATCTTATTAGAGGTAATGAAATACTAAGTGAAAGGTGCAAGGCTAGTCCTGAGCTCATTTGGATGAGGCCATGATGAACAGTTCTGTGCCCAGATGCTACTAACACTTCCCTGAGGTTATCATGACAGCTCTTAGATAGCAAGTCTATTCCTTATACTTGGGTCATGTGTTGCCTACCTTCTGATAAGCTTAATAAATGTGGTTATTACTCAAAGAGCTTACTCATTATAAAATCTTAGCTTGAAAAAAGTGTTTAAGAAGACCCCAACTCTCATATCATTAAGAATATTTAAAAATTTACCAGTGATTCTTATTTTCCAGGTAGGCTTTTTGGAATAATGCAATATATATAATGCAATAAAGTTGCACAAACTCAAATTTTCCATCACAACTTGCAATTTAATATTATCACATACAGCCATTGGACACTTATGTGCAAAGACCAAGCATTCGGTATGGTTGCAAGATGATCAATGGAATGCACAGTGATACTGGCAATGAATGTGCATTTTGGTTAAAGGTCTTCAAATAGCCCAAATATAATAAACTGGAGGATGTTAGGGAAGGGGAGAGGTTACAGGACCTCTCTGTGGGAGAGATGCAACTTTCTCCACAAACAGCATTTGTTGGAATCAGCCCACTGCCAAGGACTAAGGTACCACAAACATGTCAACTCTTTGTAAAGAATTTCAGCATTGTTACTCAATGCTAACAGTAAAATGTTTATTCAGAAAGAATCTTTAAAGGGAATGAAATCTGAATGTACTTTATATATTAAAAATTGAAGTAAGATCTTTTCCCACAAGACTTAAATAAAAAAAAAAAGATGAAATTTTGATTTTAGCCACATCAGATAACATAGATGGAGAGTAAAATTAATCAGTATAATAATGGTGACCTTAATTGAAATTTAATTGGAAATAAAAATGATAGATTTGGTTTTTTTTTTTCATTAGTCTTTTTAATTAGGAGATAAATGTGCTTATTGTAATAGTAAATTCAGAATACAGAGCAATTGATAAATTGTAAGTTTGTAGTATATTTGATGACTATGAAAGTGTATATCTATATATACTAAACTGATATCTCATTTTAACTAGTATCCCATGGGTATATTAAATTATCACTAGAAAAACATTTAGGCCTTTAATTGGTGTTTTATTCCTCTTTATTACTTGGGTTAATAGAAATAACCCAAAATAAGAAGAAGAGTTTAAAAAGGGAAAACAAAAAAGAGAAATTTGTAAATTGGTAAGTTAGGCTGATAGTGGCAATATGAGAGGAAACCATAAAGATCGATCCTTGGATAGGCCAAAATGCTGTGCTAACTATAGAGGAAAACAGATATTTAGAAAGAGAAAAGACTCAAGTCAAAGTAAAACTTTATTTTACACAAGCAGTGGAAAATGTTACAAGCTAAATCTGCATCATTTTCAACATAAGATGGACGTGTCCAAGTTGAGAACTCTTCAAGGTAGACTGTACAGTCCTGAGCTGAGAAGCTGCTACACAGCATTCAAGACTGAACTTGATCACTGTCATCTAGGCAGTTAGAGAGAAGACTCACTTCACCTCCAACTAGGAGGTTTTACTCAGAATATGACATGACTTATTTATTTATATATGTAACTTATTTATATATTTATTTTTATTGTAAACAATAAAAGTAATGATGCCAACTTACCAAGGTGTCAGTACTAAATATTATCTCTAATATACTAAGTCCCAAGTGGCTATTTATAATAATGAGAAAATAAGAAGGAATTTGTGTTCTATTACCGAAAAGCCTTATACAATTAAAGTGGCAACATGAGAGTAAAATAGGATATCTCAATATCAGCACTATTGACATTAGGGGCTTGATAATTCTTTTTTGCTGGGGACTGTGTGTCCTGTACATTGTAGGATGTTTAGCAGCATCCTTGGCCTCTACACACTAGATGCTAGTATCCTCTCCATTCCATAGTTGTGACAATCAAAAATGTCTACAGACATTACCTAATGTCCCCTGGGAGCAAAATCACTCATGGTTGAGAACCACTGCTTTATAGTAAGCCTGTAATATACAACCCACATCCTCCTTTTGGTTCCAAGATAGTATAAGTAAGAAAATAAGCCAGGGACAAGGAGGTGTAGATTTCCTGACACTGTTCCTTATCGATAGAGAAAGAGCAGCCTCCTTGCCTGCTTCTGCCCAGTGGAGCCATTTAAGGTAGCCCTTCCCGTCACTCAATCACTCATTTGAGGCAAAATCCTCCCTGGGAAGATTTTTATTTTACAATCACATATAAAATATAGATGCCTGATGCCTGATTTTGAATTTTGACTTGATGCATGTCTTATGAAATGAATCATTCATGATGAAGACATGATACAATCTGTTGTAGAACAATATGCCATAGAGAACCTCATTAATAGGGTGGCTATTGTAAAATATGAACATTGCAGATCAGATCTTACTCTGCCATTTTACCAGTTAGTTGCAGCCCACTGCAAGATTAGGGGTAGGGAAGATTGGAAATTTGGAAGCATAATTGATAGAAAAAATTCCTTGTGCATTCTGAACTCCTTGTGCATAGAACTCCTCAATAGGGAAACAGTTCTTATGAGGATTTTTCTTTGACTTTATGTAGAGAAGTAGCCTCAGATGCACATTTGACTC
>NW_016827223.1:36007-38893 GCF_001698545.2 Rhinopithecus bieti
TTTTATTATAATTAACCAAAAACTGAACTTCATCCAACTAATTTACTTCCTTGTGATTTGCCAGATTCTCCCACTGCTTAAGTGATTAAGCAATTTGGAAAGTGAGTGTTTCCTTTCCAAATGGAATTCCAGTAACCTAAAAAAGACATGTCCTTAAGAACATGGCACAAGTAACATTGGAAGTTTGAATGAGAACAGCAGTTGACCCTTTGTTCCATTCAGTTTTCCAGGTAATTATTATGAAGTCCATGGGATTAGCACTACTGTGCCACTGGAAATAGTGGCAGAATCTTCCAATGCAATGGACTTCAAAGATGGGAAATATGATGCTTTCTCAAGACTTCCTGGAGGATCTGGCATTTTTAGATGAGCATAGGTGGTGAATGTTTTCCATAGGCCTAAATGAGAATGTGTTCAGAAGGATTCATTCAGGGCCCAAGCCATGGCAAAAACAAAGGTCACCAAGTGGGAAAGCAAGTGTGGGGTGTGCTGGACTGGTGGTGAGAGATCTAATTTGACTGAATGAACACAAACATGGAGGACAGGGATGGGTGATAAAGGCTGGATGATGACTCAAACTCAGTAGTGGAAACTTGAATGTTGGAACAAGGAGAGTAGTTTTACTCAGAAAGCCAGCAAGAAGCCATTGGAACTGTATATGCTGTGGAGGCACATAACAGGAGTTTTGCTGTGGAGATATTAATTTGGTGGCTTGTGCAAGAAGCAATGATGAGGAAGAGACTAGAAGTCAGAGACTAACAAAAGGCCACTGCAGGCTTTATCCACTATAGCCCCAAACTGTAAACAACTTAAACATTCATCAGCAGTAAAATAAATAAATACATTGTTGCATAGCATTTCATCATATGAATATAGCACAATGAAAAAGAATGCATCATTGCTCCATGTAAGAACTTGGATGAATCTCAGAGACCAATGTTGAGCAAAAGAAATCTGACACAAATAATTCAATTTATATGAAGTTCAAAAACAGGCAAAACTAGTCTATAGTGTTCGTCATCATAGTAGTGGTTGCCTTTGGGAGAGTATTGACTGAGAAAAAGCGTAAGGGGCCTTCTGAGGTGCTGGAAATGGTCTGTATACATGAGTGTATCCATATGTAAAAAATCATCAAACTGCATACTTCAGATCAATACACTTTGCTGCGTGTCTGTTGTCCTGCAATAAAAAAAGGAGTAAAAATAATAAAAGCAAAGAAAGCTATTGCAATCATCTTGTGGAAGGGAGGGGGCCTGCACTAAGGACCAATGAGCATAAGCAGGAGACAAATGTCACAGCACACATGAGGCAGACCGAGGGTTATGAGAACTTGGCAAACGTTTGGATGAGGAGTCAGTGGAGGGAGAGGAGTAAGAGAGGGCTCTGAGATGATAAGTGCAGGTAAGTGTAGAGATGTGTGGGTATGTGTTTGCATGTAGCTATAGTAACTAAAGGGCTGGGATGATCACAGTATGTTGGGCACCATATATTTGGAATGACCATTTGATTTTCAGGGACATCACAACCTTGACAGAATTACCTCAGCTGTGAGGTCCTAGCATATTCCAGCATGCTCCTGCTCCCTTTCTTCGCAGCTACAGAAATACAAGAACTCACTGGCTTTACTTCCCATTTCACAATCCTCTGGCATCTCATCAACATCCGCCTTGTATTCTATACAGATCCACTCTTCACTCTGAGACAGTTAAATAAATACGTTCTCACCAAGGTCATTGCAGAGCTTACATAGAAACCATCCTATATCCTGAAGATCCTGCAGTATGCAGTTTTAGAAAGCTTGTTTTTGTCTTTTCAGGGTCATTATGACCAAAGAATTTTGATGCTTGGTAGCTAATTTTCAAAGGTTACTTGGATTCTGTTACTGCGACCACACAAAGAGATCAGGAGGATGTACTTCCCTTGCCTGTCTTTTCATTTCTGTGTGTATATCTGGGCTCTGGAGAAGTGGACTTTGGACTTCTCTTCCCTGCTGTGCTCCAGGCTTGTGCATTTGAATTGAATGGTATAATAAGCTCTTGAAGGAGCGGGTATGCTGGCAGCAGTTTGGAGCTTCCTGATGAAGCGTGCCACAACAGACACTGTAGGGAAGTGGATGACAGAGACCAGGCTTTCACAGAAAGGCAACAGGCTGTCCCAGAGACAATTGGGAACGATGTGCACTCTTCAGAGCAGTGCCCTGTTCCTGGCTTACCAAGGCAGGGAAGGTGGCCCAGGAGCCATATTGGCATTTGCTAAGGGAAAAAAAACGGGGATGGCTTAATTATGTGAACATAAATGTTTTGTTTTAATAAAAATCTTGACCAAATAACTGCCCAACCAACTCCAGGGAGCCAGCATGGCATGCGCCAAATGTTGAAAGGGCTTTTCTTCCCCTGGCATTTAAACATTTGTGTGTAGAAGCGAGAAACATTTTACTTATGGCTGAGATATTCCCTCCCTGGATTTCTTCTAGAGTAAACTTTTTCTAGAAAGGACTACGGAATAAATATGTCAAGGTTTGCAGGCTACATAATCCTTGTTGCAGCTACTCAACTCTGTTGTTGTTGCATGACATATGCCATTGACAATATATAAACAAATGAACATGGCTGGGTTCCAGTACACCTTTATTTACCAAAACAGGTCGCTGTGGAATTTTGCCCAGGGGCTACTTTGCCAACCCTTGCTCCAGAGGTCCTTGCATGCTCACAGCCAAGTTCTGTTTGTCTTTGTGGAATTTGTCTACATGTAATTATCTCTGAGAGACACTTAGAAAGTCATTTTCACTGTGCAGAGGTTAAAATTTAAACCACTGATAGTGATTTAAAAGAATAAAGACAGCGGAGCAAGATGGCCGAATAGGAACAGCTCCAGTCTCCAACTCCC
>NW_016827224.1:0-738 GCF_001698545.2 Rhinopithecus bieti
CCTCAATGAGCTTGTAAGTATCATTTTGCAGATTTCAGAAACATAGTGTTAGTAAACGTCTCCATGAAAATAAGGGGGTAAATGTGTAAGATGAGTTCACACATCACAAAGCAGTCTCTCAGAAAGCTTCTTTTGGTTTTGTCTGATTATTTTCCTTTGTCAACGTAGGCTTCAATGTGCTCCCAAATAACTCTTCTCAGATACCACAAAACAATGATGACATACTACTCAATCAACAAAAAGTTAAAATCTATGAAATGAATACACATATCACAAAACCGTTTCTTGAAAAGCTTCTCTCCAGTTATTATCTGAAGTAATTTCATTTTTCTCCATAGATCTGTAGGAGCTCCTGAATATCCCTTTACATATTCCATAAAAACAGTGCTACCAAACTGCTCAAAGAAAATACAGGTGTACCTCTGTGTCATGAATTCTCCCATCACAACGGAATTTGTCAGAAAGCTTCTTTCTAGTTTTTATCTCAGGATATTTCCTTTTCCACCATCATCCAACATGCACTCCCAAATATCCCTTCTCAGACACCACCAAAACAGGCATATCAAACAGATTTACATGAAAAAAATCATGTAAATCTGTGAAATGAATTAGCACAACACAAACTGGTTTCTCAGAAAGGTTCTTCCTAGTTTTTATGAGAATATTTCCTTTTTTAAAAAATTTATTTATTTCTTTTTACTATACTTTAAGTTCTAGGGTACATGTGCATAACGTGCA
>NW_016827225.1:0-234 GCF_001698545.2 Rhinopithecus bieti
GGTGGAGGTCCCCAGAGATGGGCTGTCATAGGGTGGAGGTCCTCAGAGCTGGGCTGTCACTGAATGGATGTCCCCAGAGCTGGATTTTTATTGGGTGGAGGTCCTCAGAGCTGGGCTGTCATTGGGTGGAGGTCCCCAGAGCTGGGCTGTTTGTCATTGGGTGGATGTCCCCAGAGCTGGGCTATCATCGGGTGGAGGTCTTCAGAGCTGGGCTGTCATTGGGTGGAGGTCCTC
>NW_016827226.1:0-1022 GCF_001698545.2 Rhinopithecus bieti
TGAAACTGCTTTGTGATAGACATGCCTATTCATCTCACATAGATAAAACTTTCTTTCTATTATGCAGTTTTGAAACTGTGTCATGGACAGATTCGCGAAGGGACATTCGGGAGCACATTCAGGTCAGTGGGTAAAAAGGAGATATCTTCACATAAAAACTGGAGAGAAGCTTTCTGAGAAACTGCTTTTTGGTGTGTGCATTCCACTCAGGGAGTTATACCTCTTTTCTCATAATGCAGTTTTTGAACACTGTTCCTGTAAAAGTGAAAAAGTGATATTTTGCAGCACATTGAAGACTATGGTGAAAAGTGAAATATCCTGAAATAAAACCCAGAAAGAAGGATTCCAAGAAACTGCACTCTGACATGTGTATTCATTTCAGAGAATTAAAGCTTGCACTACGTTGCCCAGTTTGAGAACTCTGTCTTTGAGGAATCTGTGAAGGGATATTAAGTTGCAGATGGAGTTTTATGAGAAAAGAAACGTCTTTCGATGAGAACTGGAGGGAAGCTTTTGGAGAAATTGCTTTGTGATGTGTGTATTCATCTCATAGCGTTAAATCATTCTTTGAATAGAGCAGTTTGAAATCACTGTTTGTGTGTAAACTGAGAAAGGACATTTGGGAACGTTCTTAAGAATATGCTGAGAAAGAAATACCATCCGATAAAAAACATAAGGAATCCTTCTATGAAACTGTTCTAGGTCACGTGTAGTCCACTCACACAGTTAAGCTTCTGTTTTCATTGAGCAGTATTCTAACACTGTTTTAGGTTAGTGAGCTAAAGGATACTCAGGAGCGCTTTGAAGCTTATGGTGAAAACGGAAATATCTTCAGATAGATACTGGAGGGAAGACTTCCGAGGAGCTGCTTTGTGACGTGTGCATTCCACTCACAGAGTTATACTTTTTTTCTCATAGAGGATTGGAGAATCCCGTTTGGAGAAAAAGCTAACAAGGGACATTCGGGAGTGTATGGATGGTTATGGTGAAAAACGAAATCTCCTCAGACAAAAGCTGGAAAA
>NW_016827227.1:0-740 GCF_001698545.2 Rhinopithecus bieti
AAAAAACACAGGATTTTCTCAAATGATGCAGAAAAAGCCTTTGACAAAATTCAACATCCCTTCATGCTAAAAACTCTCCATAAACTAGATATTGAAGAAACAGCTCTCAAAATAATAAGAGCTACGTATGACAATCCCAAAGCCAATATCATACTGAATGGCGAAAACTGGAAGCATTCCCCTTGAAAAATGGCAGAAGACAAGGATGCCCTCTCTCACCACTCCTATTCAAAATAATATTGGAAGTTCTGGCCAGGGTAATCAGGCAATAGAAAGAAATAAAGGCATTCAATTAGGAAAAAAGGAAGTCAAATTGTCCCTGTTTGCTGATGACATGATTGTATATTTAGAAAACCCCATCATCTCAAGTCAAAATCTTCTTAAGCTGATAGGCAACTTCAGTAAAGTCCGAGGACACAAAATTAATGTGCAAAAATCACAAGCATTCCTATACACCAATAACAGACAAAGAGAGAGCCAAATCATGATGAACTACTATTGACAATTGCCAACAAGTGAAAAAATACCTAGGAATCCAACTTAGAAGGGATGTGAAGGGCCTCTTCAAGGAGAACTACAAACCACTGCAAAAGGAAATAAGAGAGAACAAAAACAAATGTAAAAACATTCCATGGTCATGGATAGAAAGAATCAATATCATGAAAATGGCCATACTGTCCAAAGTAATTTATAGATTCAATGCTATCCCCATCAAGCTACCGTTGACTTTCTGCACAGAA
>NW_016827228.1:0-3462 GCF_001698545.2 Rhinopithecus bieti
TTGAGAATATCTCTGCAAATTTGTATATCGTCTGCATAAAATAGCCTTTTTCTGGCAATTTCCTATTGGTTTAGCTGCGTTTGTTTGTTTGTTTGCTTGTTTGTTTTGTTTTGTTTTGTTTTTTTTGAGACGGAGTCTTGCTCTGCCACCCAGGCTGGAGTGCAGTGGCCGGATCTCAGCTCACTGTAAGCTCCGCCCCCCGGGTTTACGCCATTCTCCTGCCTCAGCCTCCCGAGTAGCTAGGACTACAGGCGCCCGCCTCGTCGCCCGTCTACTTTTTTGTATTTTTTAGTAGAGACGGGGTTTCACCGTATTAGCCAGGATGGTCTCGATCTCCTGACCTCATGATCCGCCCATCTTGGCCTCCCAAAGTGCTGGGATTACAGGCTTGAGCCATCGCGCCCGGCCCTTTGTGTGTTTTTAAATGAGGAACCAGCAGCCTAGTCTTCAACTATGAAACGGAAAAATTACAGGGTAAGCAGTTCAGTCACTCTTACCTTTCAGCCTTTGTCTTAATCGTCATTCACCTTTCCAATCTACTTTTAACTTGACACTGCTAATTTCCTGGCAAAGTATTAATTCCAAACTTAGAGAAGAAGAATTACTAAAGGTTGACTTCAGTAGTGACTGTTGGTGCCCCGTCGAGGTTCATTCTGCCATTTTATCCTCCAGGACACCCATTGCCCACCTGAGAAAATTACTGCCTGTAATCAGCTCAGAGCTGCACTACCTGCTGTCAGCCAGATGAAAATACCTTGGAGCTGACATTCTTCCGCAAGGGGTTCCTAAAGCCCATGACTGACATGAGATTGTTTCACTGATCTATTGATACATAGCAAACCAACCCATACCTAGTGGAATAAAGCAACCACTATTTTCTTTGCTTATAAATTGAGTGGGTTGGTGATTTGGACTGGGCACATTGGGCAGAGTTTGTCCTGCTGCCTGATGTATACAGCCTCAGTGGGGAAGACTCTGATGAGTTGAAGTGACCTTAAAAACTGGAAACTGAAATTATCTAGAGATTTATTTCCTCGATTTCTTGTGCTTGGGCTGGCAGGACTCAAAATCTGGGCTCAGATGGGGCTGTTGAGAGCACCTGCACCTTGCTTCTCCCTGTAGCTTGAGCTTTCTTACAGCATGGCAGCCTCTAGTTACTTGGATTTATACTTTGGTGAATTAAAATTCCAGCAGTGAGTGTGTCAGCAAACAAGGGAAAGTCCTTCTGGCCTTTTACAACCCAGCCTCAAAAGTCACATGGTATCCAGTAAGCACATGCAAAGATCCTCAACATCACTAATCACTAGGGAAATGCACATCAAAACCACAAAGAGATTTCCTTTGCACCAATTAGCATGACTAGTATTTTAAAAAATTACCCAGAAAGTAACAAGTGCTCCTGAAAAAGTGGAAGAATTGAAACTCTTGTAATATTTGGAGAGTGGAAAATGGTGCAGCCATTATGGAAAACAACATTGAAATTCCTCTAAAAGTAAAATAGGGTTATGATATGATCTAGCAATTCCACTTTCGGATATATACTCCTAAGTACTGAAATCAGGGTATCAAAACATGTTTTCCATTCATGTTCATGGCAGTACTATATACAATGGTCAAAAGGGGGAAGCAACTCAGGTGTCCATCAATGGATAAATGAATAAACAAAATTTGGTCTATCCATACAGTAGAGTATTATTCAGCCTTAAAAGAGGCTGAATGTACCAGCCTTAAAAGAGGCTGAATACTGAATGTATCAGGAGGACATTATGCTTACTTAGTGAAATAAGCTAGTCACAAAAGACAAATTATTATTTAATAAACAGTGTCTAGTTTTGCAAGGTGTACAGAAATCTGGAGATGGGAGGTGATGGTCATTTTATAACAACACAAATTTAACACTACTGACCTGTTGATATGGTTTTCCTGTGTCCCCACCTTAATCTCATCTTGAATTTCCACATGTTGTTCAAGAAACCCAGTGGGAGGTATTTGAATTATGGGGGCAGGTCTTTCCCATGCTATTCTCATGATAGTGAATAAGTCTCACAAGATCTGATGGTGTTATAAGAGGAGTTCCCTGGCAAATGCTTTTTTCTCTTTGCCTGCTATCATCCATGTAAGATGTGACCTGCCTGCCTTGCTTTTCACCACGATTGTGAGGTCTCCCCAGCCACACTGAACTGTGAGTCAATTAAACCCTTCTTTTCTAAATTGACCAGTCTCACTGTATGTCTTTATCAGCAGCATGAAAATGAACTAATAAAACTGTACATTTAAAAATGGTGAAGATGGTAAATTTTACGTCACGTGTGTTTTACAACAATTAAAAATTATTTTAAAGTGTCACATCATGTCCCTGTCACCATATACTATCGTTGGAAGCAAACACTCTTTTGCCAATATTCAAGGGCAGGGGGTGCAAACACTGTCTCTTGATGAGAAGAGTGTCATAAACTTGCTGGGGTAGATGTTGGTTTTATAGAGACAGAATCTTTCTCTGTTGTTGAGAATGGAGCGCACTGGTGCAGTCATAGCTGTCTGCAGACTCAAATTCCTGGGCTCAAGTGACTCTCGCATCAGCTTCCCAGGTAGATGGGTTTATAGGCAGGCACTACCATACCTGGCTAATTTTTTTTAGTTTTTATAGTATCAAAACACTTGGCAGGTATATGAGGTGGAATATTCTATATGCATGCATTTCTCCATCCTTACTTTATTAAATGAACTGAGTGGATATTTCCTTGCTTTTCATCCAGCTCTTAGGAATGAGATTATAAAGGAGCTCTCTTGTTCTTTCCATCATGTGATGATACACCAAGAAGTCACCATTTGTGAATCAGAGAGTAGGGCTTCAACAGTCACTGTATTTGCCATACCTATATCTTGAACTTTCCAGTCTCCAGAATTTTAAGCAGTAAGTTTATGCATAGAAATGGTGGGTCCTTGAACTCCATACTCTGTGATTTTTACAGGTGTGTACCACAAGCCATGCCTGTTAAACCACTGTGCCTTTTCTTTTAAAACTTTTTTACTTCAATTGATTTTTTGGGGGAATGTGTAGAGGACTACGTGCTCGCAAATGAGACGTTCCCAAATAAGTCCTGCTCTTGCAAATGAAGCAGGGCGTTCCTGATAAGTCCTGCCTTTACTGTTCCCGAATATAATGGACAGCCTACTCAAAGATATCAATGGAAAGTTCTTCCTCAAGGTATGCTTAATAGTCCTACCTTATGTCAAGAGTTTGTTCATAGAGCCTTAAATCCTGTTAGATGTCAATTCCCTACTGTGTTAATATACCATTATATGGATGATATTCTATTAGCAACTCCTGACGAAGTCCTACAAGGTCAAGTTTTTCAGGTCTTATAACAACAACTAACTCAATATAATTTACATATTTCTTCTGAGAAAATACAGACTCAATTTCCTATTCAATATTTGGGATACCTTTTAGCAAAAAAA
>NW_016827228.1:5042-8977 GCF_001698545.2 Rhinopithecus bieti
AAAAGGAAAAAGTCGTAATTACCTTATCACAGATTGGAGTGTACATGGAGATTTTCAAACTAAATTTAGTCATGTCAACCTACGTTGGCATAAAGGTAATCACAGCATTGCTGTGGATGGCAATGAAACTATTATTTGGCATGATGGTGGTCTATCACCCCCTATGCCACATTTGCCTAATACTTCACAAATACAAACTCATATTTGGAAGTTGCTAGCTGCTGGTAAACCAATGTTCACTTTCACAGGAAACATGTCCTTAAATCTTACTAATATTGCTAAACCTTTCCATATATCTTTGCATTGAAGTAGTGCTAGGTATGTTATTGCATGTGTAAGAAAGCCTTACTTGTTGTTGACAGAAATTTTTAAATGGAATAATAATACAGGGGTAGTTAACGGTACAAACAATTGTACATTCTTAAGTTGTATAAATACTACTTGGTGGAATAATAATTGGAATGAGTCTCATTCCGATTTATATATTCTAAGAGCCAGAAAAGAAATCTGGCTATCTGTAAACTTAACATGTACTTGGAGTGAATCTGCTGGGGTTGCTCAGATTTATAAGGTTATGCAAGATCTTGTCCACCACAGTTGGAGGATGGTTGGAATCATCATGACCGTAGGGATAGGACTTGTAGCAATTGCTTCCACCGCCACTGTTGCTGGATTAGCTCTACACCAGAGTATACAAAATGCAGAATTTGTGTAACAATGGCATGAACAATCACATTTGTTGCAGCAGCAGCAGCAAGACATAGGTGCTCATTTGACTGAACGAGTGGATAATCTGGAGCAAGTGGTTTCTTGGTTGGTTTGAAAGAAATTCAAACTTGTAAATAAGGAAAGGGGAAACGTAGAGGACTACGTGCTCGCAAACAAGACATTCCCGATAAGTCCTACTCTTGCAAACGAAGCAGGGCATTCCTGAAAAGTCCTGCTCTTGCAAATGAAGCAGGGTGTTCCTTCCCTGCAAACAGGGAGGACAAAGGAGCCAGTTGTAAACAGCAGACCCTGGGGGCTTGTTTATGTGTAAACATCTTGAAAATCCAGAAAGTCAGGGAAACATCAGAAAAACAACAATGTGTCTTGTGACTTGGTAACATTCCACAAATGACTGTATAAAATAAAGCGGATCATGTCATTCAGGGTGGCCGCCATGTTTGTCTTGTCATGTGTAGTCTTGTGTGTTCATTCCTTAGTTTAGGAAACACAAGGACCCCAACAGGAATGGGTGGTGTTTGGTTACATGAACAAGTTCTTTAGAGGTGATTTCTGAGATTTTGGTGCATCACCACTGAAGCAGCATATATTGTGCAAATATGTAGTATTTTATCCCTCACCCTCTTCCCACACTTTCCTTGAGTTCCCAAAGTCCCCAAAAGTTTATTGTGTCATACTTCCGTCTTTGCATCCTCAGAGCTCAGCTCCCACTTATGAATGAGAACATATGATGTTTTCTTTTTCATTCTAAGTGAAGTGAGTTGTTTTACTTAGAGTAACAGTCTCTAATTTCACCCAGGCTCCAGCCAATCCCATTATTTCATTTCTTTTTATGTCCAAGTAGTATTCCATTGCAACAAAAGCCAAAATTGATAAAAGGGATCTAATCAAACTAAAGGACTTCTGCATAGCAAAAGAAAGTTTCATCAGAATGAACAAGTAACCTAGAGAATGAGAGAAAAACTTTGCAGTGTACCCAACTGACAAGGTCTAGTATCCAGAATCTACAAGGAAATTACAGAACCCTATCAAAAAGTAGGCAAAGTATATGAATAGACGCTTCTCAAAAGAAGTCATTTATGAAGAAAAGCTCATCATAATTAGAGAAATACAAATCAAAACCACTATGAGTTACTACCTCATGCCAGTTACAATAGCAACCATTAAAAAGTCAAGAAACAACAGATGCTGGAGAGGATGTGGAGAAATAGGAACGCTTTTACATCACTGATGGGAGTGTGAATTAGTTCAAGCATTGTGGAAGACACTGTGGCCATTCCTCCAGGATCTAGAAACAGAGTATTATTTGACCCAGCAATTCCATTACTGAGTATATATCTAAAGCATTATAAATCATTCTAATGAAAAGACAGAAGCATATTTATGTTTCTTGTGGCACTATTTACGTAGCAAAGACTTGGAACCAATCCAAATGCCCATCTATGATAGGATACATAAACAAAATGTGGCACATGTACACCATGGAATACTATGGTATCTACATCTGGAAGCTTGATTTGGCAGGTTTTGAGTGAGAACCAGGAATCCTCTCTAGATGAATCTGAAGAAATGATGGATTTGGAAAAGCAAAGGTCTGTATTAGTCCTTTTAGGCTGCAATAACAAAATACTATCAACTAAATGGCTTACAAATAACAGAAAATACATTACAGTTCTGTAATCAGTCATGCTAAACCTCTCTCCAACTGTTACAGATGTCCAACTAATTTTATATGATAGAACTCTGAAAAAGAGTCAACACCAAGATTCAGGGAAGCTTCTCTGGTTGTCATATTCCATTAATATTTTTATTTTATTTCATTCTATTTTACTTTGCTATTATACTTTAAGTTCTAGGGCACATGTGCACAATGTGCAGGTTTGTTACATATGTATACATGTGCCATATTGGTGTGCTGCACCCATCAACTCGTCAGTACCCATCAACTCGTCATTTATGTCAGTTATAACACCCAATGCCATCCCTTCCCCCCTCCTCATAATAGGTCCCAGTGTGTGATGTTCCCCTTCCCATGTCCAAGGGATCTCATTGTTCAATTCCCACCTATGAGTGAGAACATGCGGTATTTGGTTTTCTGTTATTGTGAAAGTTTGCAGAGAATGATGGTTTCCAGCTGCAACCATGTCCCCACAAAGGGCATGTACTCATCCTTTCTTATGGATGCATAGTATTCCATGGTGTATATGTTACACAGTTTCCTCAGTCTGTCACTGATGGACATTTGGGTTGATTCCAAGTCTTTGCTATTGTGAATAGTGCCGCAATAAACACACGTGTGCATGTGTCTTTATAGCAGCGTGATTTACAATCCTTGGGTATATACTCAGTAATGCAATGACTGGGTCATATGGTATTTCTAGCTCTAAATTCTTGAGCAATCACCATATTGTTTTCCACAATAGTTGAACTAGTTTACAATCCCACCAACAGTGTAAAAGTGTTCTTATTTCTCCACATCCTCTCCAGCACCTGTTTTTTCTTGACTTTTTAATGATTGTCATTCTAACTGGTGTGAGATGGTATCTCATTGTGGCTTTGATTTGTATTTCTCTGATGGCCAGTGATGATGAGCATTTTTTCAGGTGTCTGTTGGTTGCATGAATGTCTTTTTGTGAGAAATGTCTCTTCATATCCTTTGCCCACTATTTAATGGGGCTGTTTCTTTCTTGTAAATCTGAGTTCTTTGTAGCTTCTGGATACTAGCCCTTTGAAACATAAGTAGATGGTAAAACTTTTCTCCCATTCTGTAGGTTGCCTGTTCACTCTGGTGGTAGTTTCTTTTGCTGTGCAGAAGCTCTGTAGTTTAATTAGATCCCATTTGTCAATTTTGGCTTTTGTTGCCCTTCCTTTGCTGTTTTAGACATGAAGCCCTAAACCAGGCCTATGTCCTGAATGGTATTACCTAGGTTTTCTTCTAGCGTTTTTATGGTATTAGGTCTAATATTTAAGTCTCTAATCCATCTTGAATTAATTTTCGTATAAGGAGTAAGGAAAGGATCCAGTTTCAGCTTTCTGCTTATGGCTAGTCAATTTTCCCAGCACCATTTGTTAAATAGGGAATCCTTTCCCCATTGTTTTTCTCAGGTTTGTCAAAGATCAGATGGCTGTAGATGTGTGGTATTATTTCTGAGGACTCTGTTCTGTTCCATTGGTCTATAGCTCTGTTTTAGTACCAGTACCATGCTGTT
>NW_016827228.1:12223-12639 GCF_001698545.2 Rhinopithecus bieti
GGTGTTCTCTGTATTTCCTGAATTTGAATGTTGGCCTGCCCTACTAGGTTGGGGAAGTTCTCCTGGATGATATCCTGAAGAGTGTTTTCCAACTTGGTTCATTTTCCCCTCACTTTCAGGCACCCCAATCAGACATAGATTTGGTCTTTTCATATAATCCCATATTTCTTGGAGGCTTTGTTCATTTATTTTTCCTCTTTTTTCTCTACTTTTCTTGCTTCATTTCACTCACTTGATCTTCAATCATCGATACTCTTTCTTCCAGTTGATCGAGTCATTTACTGAAGCTTGTGTGTTTGTCATGTATTTCTCATGTCATGGTTTTTATCTCTGTTCGTTTGTTTACGGCCTTCTCTGCCTTGATTATTCTAGTTATCCATTCTTTCATTCTTTTTTCAAGATTTTAGTTTCTTTGC
>NW_016827229.1:0-568 GCF_001698545.2 Rhinopithecus bieti
TCCTGGCCACCATCTCCTCATCACAATGGGGCTGGACCCACTGTGGTGCCCACCTTGGTGATCACAGAAGAGTTAGCTTCTTTTTCCCTTAGAGATAACATCATTTACATGTTCTCCAATAATGAGACCTCTCCACACCATCACAGGACATCCACCATCTCAACATCAAACATTTACTGAACAATGAATTGTGAATGGATAGTAAAGTATGGTCTTCTGAGGACTGACGCTCCAGGCCCACTGGCACCCAGTAGTACCACGAGGCTTTTGCTAGACCACACGTCTCCATTTGACAGGCAACTTCTGGCACAAGCTCCCGTTTTTACTGGTTTTAAAGGTTAGCTAATATTTCCCACTTACTCCTCCTGGCAGGAAGTAGGGATTATTGCTCCAGAACCCATGGAGCGTGCAGTCAGAGGCAGCAAATGAGGAGAAGAAGCCTTCAAACTAGAGACAACAACTACATCAGGCAAAGACCATATGGAAGTGCCATCACCAAACATGGCCATGGGGAAGAAAGGCTCCAAGGAAAAGTGGGTGTGAGCTGACCCCATAATCTGTATCAATA
>NW_016827230.1:0-8005 GCF_001698545.2 Rhinopithecus bieti
GGTCGGGGTCCCGGGCTGCTGTCGGAGCAGGCGCGGTTGCGGGGTCCGGGGCGCGGGACGGTGCGCGCCATGGTGTCCCCCGAGGGAGGGCCTGAGTGTAGCCCCAGGTCATGCGCTGCGGCCCGGTGCCCCCATGTGAAGGTCACACTCAATCCCCCACCAGGTCACAAAGACCCGCGGGTCACATCCTGCCCCTCCCTCAGGCCTCCCAGGCCCGCCGGGCCTTCTCGCCCTTCCCGGGGCCCTCACGCCACCCCGTCTCCCTGGGCCCTGCCCCACGCGAGGCTGGAGCGGCGGGGTGAGGACGCCGCGGACGCTTCGCTCCTCCCGGGCTACGCCCTGCGGGTCCTGGTTGTTGGGGGCCAGGGGGTGACCGCAGCAGCGCCCCCGTCCTGCGGTGGAAACTGGGAGGGCCTTGGTGTCCGCAGAACCACTCGTGGGGTCCCACGCCGCTGTCCCCCGGGTGTTCTGAGCCCACCCAGGTCCACACAGCCCGTGTCCTATCCCCTCCGACCCCGCAGATCAGATCACCCCACCCCCCATCGCCCGGCAGGGGTAGCTCGTGTCTCATCTGGCACCTCAGGGTGGGGGTAGGAAAGACACACCCGCCCCACTAGGACCCTCACTCATGGCAACTTTCCAAAGCCTAGATGTCTTTATTTGGTTTTGAATCAACTTTATTTTGCATTTAACTTCCCAAGATACCCCAAAAGGGAGGTTCTGCCCCGACTCTGAAGGGACTGGTGGGGGACTTGAAGGGCAGGGAGTGGTTGTGTCCCCCTGGCTGGGGTGGTTCCTTTCCAGCTCCCTCCCTCTTCCCCCAGGAATGCCACTGGGCTCTCCCCAGCCCCCAGTACTGGCCTCTAGGGGTTACACAAATCAGTGAGCGAAAAGCTGGCCCTCCCTTCACCCGGCCCTCCTCCCTGTGTCCCAAGGTTTCCAGTAGTGAGAGAGCCGACCCTGCTGAGACCCAACATTAAACAGCCACAGCCACGTCTACAAGGCAGCGTTTATTGCTCAAGCGTATTAAACCAAAACATAGATTGAAAGAGACAGTTCTTTTAAACCCCATTTGTCCGGATTTTTTAAGCGCTCTAAAATAAGGTGAAAGCCAGTAAAAACGCTCCAAGTGCCTAATTCTGGCTCTGAAATTTGAGCTCTCTGGTCTACCCCCAAGAAGACATCAGTACTGTCCCTGTGGCTCCCACTGCATTCCCAGGAGCAGACCCCACCGGCCTCCAAGCTGCAGGGAGGTGGGAGTGTCCTGCAGACGGGGTGGGGTCTGCATCCAGTGCCAGTAAGAGTGGCCTCTCCTCTCCCACAGTGGCGCTTGTCTGGGACCGTGGCCAAAGCGTTTGCCCTGCCCCTGTCTCTGTCCTTCAGGAGCTGCTGAGGGCTGCAGAGAGGGACTGCCTTGTCCCCTCTCGGAGCAGCTGGGGAGCCGTCTTGCCTGCATTCCCCTCGAATGGTGGAAAATAATGATCCCACTTGTTGTGAACACCATGAAGGTATCTTGGCAGCCAGAGTTACTCCTGCTCAGCAGTGGGAAACCTGGGAGGGTCCTCAAACCCCCTAGCAGGCAGCCCCATCCAGCTGCATCTCCCAGGCCTCCTGGTTCTTTGATCCTGATGGCCCCAGGCCACAGAATGCATCTCTGGGCCTTTCCAGCAGCCCATGGGGGACCAGTCAATACACCCGAAGGCAGTAAAGGGAAAATGTTCATGTGTTCTCAGACCAGAAGGAAAGAAACAAAACCACTGTGAAGAAAAACACCTGCTGGAAAGTAATGACCAAAATAACAATATTCCTAGTTTTACAGTCACCCCAACTCACTGCAGATTTACTGCTGTGTCAGCTGGGAGGATCCAGGCACCCTCGGGGAAGAGGAGACGCAGGGAAACCCACTCCTGGCCATGGCACTACCCAAAGCCAGTGTTATTCTCACACCCAGCTGTCCCTGCAGTCTGGCAGGTGGGCAGTGACCGCCTGGGATGTACCCTAAGACCCCAAAACAGCAGAGATGGAGAAGACCGCTGGCCCTGGGGTCTTCTCAGTGAGGATCAAGACAAAGTACTTGCTAGGAGGTAGAGGGGGCTGGGTGAACCTGTGAGGATTCCTGGGCTCTGACCTGATCTGTCCTGCATTTTGAGTAATGGGAGCAAACACAGAAGGGAGGGGTTCAGCTTCCCCTGGTCACTGGGGCCAGGGAGTCACCGGGGCCAGGGAGACACGGTCCAGCCTGTTTACAAAGCCTTAGATGCAGTCCCAGCCCCAAGAACACTGCCTGTCACAGCAGTGGCCACGTGGCACTCCAAGCTGGGCATGACAGTGCCCAGGATGTGGGCAGTAACCGGGACGTGGGCCAGCCACTGTGGTGGCGGATTCCTCTAGAATGACTGGGTCTACGTAGGAAGACAGGGCAGGCGACCCAGTGTGGACCGGTGTGGATTTCACCTGGGAGAGCAATGGCAGCCCATGTCACTTGCGCCTGGGCTCTGGAGGAGGGGCCCCCACAGCTCCCGGGCCAGGACAGAGGTGCCCAGCCTTGTTCTCACTGTCCAGGAAGAGCCGCTGGGCAGACTGAGCCTGGGGCAGGTGCACCTTGCAGGGAAGTAGGTAAGATCCCACTGGGCTGACTGAGCACCCAAGATAGACCCGAAGAGTAGAGGGAAGAAGCCGGGTCAGAGTGGGCAGGAGACACGGGGACCCACAGTCTGACCCCCGGTCAGGTCCAGAGAGCTCCAGCCCAGGCCATGAGAGAGGCAGGACGCGGAGCTGGGGCCTGCTCAGCGGTGGGGCTCTCAGAGACGGAGCCAGGGGGCCCTTCCTCGGCCTGGGAAGCTGCGGCCATGCTCCTGCTGTTAGGACACGGGAGCCCTTGGCACTGACTGATCTGACTGAGACACAGACTAGCCAACATTGGCCTATTTTAAAATTAAACTACCCTAGGAAGTGAAAACCCCACTGCAGCCTGGTCTGTCCTCACACAAGGGAAAAGAGGTGTTAGAAGCAGTAGCTCAGGGCGATTAGGGGTTGTGTGTTTCCGTGCTTGGGGCCAGGCTGGGCACTGCCATCCAGTTTCTGCGTCCGGGGGTCACTGGGCCATCTGCACCACAATGGCTCTCCAGGCTTTCTCCTTGTCAAACTCCTTCAGGGGGCTCCTGGCCACCTGCGACCGAGACAGGAAAGGTGTTACCTCACCAGGACCACCTGTGCGGCGGGCAGCTGGACACGCCACTCGGCCACAGGCAGCAAGCAGCCAGCATTCTTTTAACTTCAGAAGTTTTCTTTGAATGCGAAGGAAGTGGGGGAACTAATCCCTGGGCCTCTATGGAAAGACAAAGGCCTTTACTCCCTCACTGTCCCAGAAACGCCTGCGTCCCCACACACGTGGTCTCTACGGAGCCTGGGATGGCGCAGCCCTTCACTCGGTCCCTTGCCCTGGCTCTGGGGCAGGGGGCGGGGGAGGCCGCCCAAGGGTGGGCCTGTGCCTGACGGCCGAGGAAGAAAACACTTAAGGCAGAGGTGACCAGATGCCTCCAGGCACAAGGGAGGACAGCGCCAGCCCCAGCTGACTACCTGAGCCCCAGCCGTTCATCCTGCGCCCCAGCCGCCCACCCTGTGCCCTAGCTGCCCACCCTGCGCCCTAGCCGTCCACCCTGCGCCCCAGCCGCCCACCCTGTGCCCTAGCCGTCCACCCTGAGCCCCGGGACCAGCAGTTCTGGGATCTGGGGAAAGCACCTCATGCATCCGACTCTGGGCCTTGCTAGTCATGACAGAAACCCAGGTGGGTCTCATTTCAGGCCCAGGGACTGCCGTCCTAGCAGGGAGAGTGACCACAGCCAGGCAAAAGAGCAGCAAAGCAGCTGAGGAGGCAGGTGAAGGGAATGTCAGTGGGGAACGTGGAGGGTGGGGGCGACTGGGTCAGCTGAGAAACGAGCCAAGGGCAAGAGGGCGTCTTCCAGGACTTAGCGGGCACTGGAGGCTCTGCACCAAGACTCGGAGGCCGGTGGTGTGCCCAACACAGGAGGGCAAGGTATGCAGGGCAAGAGCAGCGGCCGGTCCGCCCAGGGTGGCCTGGAGTTGGGGCAGGACTCAGAGCCCCGCTGAGAGGGGGGCCTGGAGGTGGGGCAGGACTCAGAGCCCCGCTGAGAGGGAGGCCTCAGAGCCCCGCTGAGAGGGAGGCCTGGAGGTGGGGCAGGACTCAGCCGTGCTGAGAGGGTGGCCTGGAGGTGGGGCAGGACTCAGAGCCCCGCTGAGAGGGGGGCCTGGAGGTGGGGCAGGACTCAGAGCCCCGCTGAGAGGGGGGCCTGGAGGTGGGGCAGGACTCAGAGCCCCGCTGAGAGGGAGGCCTGGAGGTGGGGCAGGACTCAGCCGTGCTGAGAGGGTGGCCTGGAGGTGGGGCAGGACTCAGAGCCATGCTGAGTGGCCACCCGGGTGTTTGGGTATCAAGCTGACAGTCCTCGTGGTCACTGCACCTGAGGGTCAGCGGGCAGGTTTGCCCAGGGGAGCACCGCCAGGACCTGTAGCTCGGTGGAGGGAAGATGCTGAGCCTCCGCCTTTCAGTTGAGGGGGCAGCGAGACAGTAGGCAGGGCCCAGGGGAACACTGTTCAGGCGGTGACAGCCAGAAGTTGTTGACACCCCAGCTCCACGGAGCCCCACGTGCCAGGCTGGGTGGGCAATGCCTTCCCTGCAGAACCGTGTCCCCACCAGAGGCCAGGGGGGGAAACTTCATGACCTGTCCCCACAAAGAGTCCCCACAAAGCCCTCTTCTGTGTCTCCAAGAGCAAATCTGAAAGCATGAAGTCCAGAATATTTCCCAGGGATGGCCTGGGCTTACCTAGGCTTTGTGTTTGTATTTTTAAAAGACATTTTACGGCTGGGCACGGTGACTCACGCCTGTAATCCCAGGCCGAGGCGGGCGGATCACGAGGTCAGGAGTTCGAGATCAGTCTAACCAACATAGTGAAACCCCGTCTCTACTAAAAATAGAAAAATTAGCTGGACGTGGTGGCGGGTGCCTGTAGTCCCAACTACTTGGGAGGCTGAGGCAGGAGAATCGCTTGAACCCGGGAGGCGGAGGTTGCGGTGAGCCGAGATCGTGCCACTGTGCTCCAGCCTGGGTGACAGAGCGAGACTCCTTCTCAAAACAAAAGAAAAGAAAAGACATTTTATTTCTTCGGGGTTTTCTGGGGTGTTTTAAAATACAAAGTGGCACAATGAGCCTTTGAGGGTCGTGGTGTGTGGCCCTTGGAGGCCCTCACCAGGACAGGTGCCCCCACCGCAGGCCTCTCACCTCCCCAGCAGGCGCTCCTGTGGACCACTCACCTCCCCAGTGCCCCCACACCCCACAGGTCTCTCACCTCCCCAGCTGGGCACCCCTGTGGGCCACTCACCTCCCCAGAGCCCCCTCCCCCTGCAGGCCACTCACCTCCCCAGCCAGGCGCTCCTGCGGGCCGCTCTGGGTGTCCCAGGACGTGCCCTGCAGCCTTGCGCTGACCTTGAAGCGCACACACTGGATGGCGGTGCCTGTGTTGAGGCCGGCCTGCAGCAGGAGCACCAGCAGCAGCAGCAGCAGGAGCACATCGTAGGATGGCTGCAGGTGGAAGGAGGTGTGAGCAGGGTGGCCCAGCCGCCCTCCAGCCCAGGAGACCAAAGCTCCCTCGCGCCCACAGCCTTTGCAAAGAGCAGGTGCCAGGCTCGAGTTGGAGCCGCAGTAACCCAAACGCACTGTTATTTCGGCAACCTGATGATAATCATTGTAGCTCAATTAATGAGGTCAATTCTGCTTTAAATTCCATCAGCTTGTGTTCAACAGACAGGAATAAAAGTGACCAAACCACAGCCAGGCCCTGTGGACAGTGCTGGCTGCTAGTGGTCAAGTCGCTCCACCCCTCCTGCCCCAACACCCACAAGGCTCAGTCCTGGAGCCAGCAAGACCGTCTGCAGGAGGCAGAAGTGCTGACCGTCCCGTGTCAGCAGGATCCTGAGCAGAGGAGAGAGGGGGCAGCCATCCTGGGGGGGTGGGGGCACAGGCCCCCAGCAGCTTCACCCCTGAGCCCCAGCTGCTGGGAAGGAAGAGGCAGGAGGTAGTGCGGTGAGCTTGGCAGGGAAGAGGATGGAGGGAGCAACCAAGGATGCGGGGAGCCAGAGAGTGACCACAGAGCACCCAAACTCTCTGTGCCCGTGGATAGCTTTCCAGTGTTGGCCCAGGAAAAACAAAGCAACTACGTGCAGGAGCGATGAAGGAATTCAGAAGAGCTCTGATCCCCTTGGGTATCAAGGAAACACCAGGATAAATTATTAAGTTTAAAAAAACAAGCAAGGGGCCGGGCACAGTCGCAGGAGCCTCTCATCCCAGCACTTTGGGAGGCCAAGGTAGGCGGATTGCTTGAGCCCAGGAGTTCAAGACCAGCCCTGGCAACAGAGTGAGACCCGGTCTCTGAAAAATAAAATAAGTAAATACATAATTAAAAAGTGAGGTACATGGATGAGCGCGGTGGCTCACGCCTGTAATCCCAGCACTTTGGGAGGGCGAGGCAGGCGTATCACTTAAGGTCAGGAGTTCAAGACCAGTCTGGCCAACATGTTGAAACTACAAATATACAAAATTTATTATACAAAATATACAAAATTCTGCCAAAAATACAAAAATTAGCCGGGCGTGGTGGCATATGCCTGTAATCCCACATGCTCCGGAGGCTGAGGCAGGAGAATCACTTGAACCCAGGAGGCAGAAGTTGCAGTGAGCCAAGACTGTGCCACTGCACTCCAGCCTGGGCGACAGCGTGAGACTCTGCTTAAAAAAAAAAAAAAAAAAAGCAGCAAGGTACAGAATAGTAATTGTGATTCTGGTGTACACGCTGTTTTGTAAGAAAGGAAAGAAAATTATCATCTGTTTGCCCATAAGAGGAACAGGTCAGTCGGGCGTGAGATCGTAGCTTCTCTGAGCTCATCTTTCAGAGTCTGGCTTTTGAACCACATAAATATTTTATATATTCAAAAAATGCCATTTTAAAAAGAAAAAAGCACCAAGCCCTAAAATGGAATACAACCAGAGCCATTAAACTTAATGGGGCATCAAACCCAAAGGATAACCCCACACAGAAAGGGGCCGACTTTGCTGGCGTGTGGCTGTCCCCTCCTAGCAGAATGCATGCTGAAGGCAAAATGGAAGCCTCAGGTCACTCAGGAGACAGCCCCTGGGTGGTAATATTGTCTCTTGTAATCGTGAACAATTATATGCATATTGTAAGACAACATGAAGTAGCAGATATATTAAATGTCACAGGAAACAAAAAATATTTGGAGTAGGAGTGGGGGAAGCAAACATAAGAAAAGCCAAGAAAAAACCCCAGGCCAGGCCGTTGTAGCTCACATCTGTAATCCCAGCACCTGTGGGAGGCTGAGGACACTATCCCCCATCAGACAGGGACTCCATCCCGCATCAGAGAGTGACTCCATCTCCCAAGCTGTGACTCCATCCATCAGTGACTCCATCCATCAGTGACTCCATCTCCCATCAGACAGTGACTCCATCCCCCATCAGCACACCCATGTTGACCTGGAGCAAAACAGCTTGAATACAGGTCTTCTAATGATTTGGGTGGCAAAACCACTTACATTGGAAATAAGAACAAACAAAAAAACACACCAGGTATCTAAGAAATACCTGTAGCTACACATGCCTGAGCCTTAAAAGTCGTGTTGGAGATAAGCTCCTACTGGGCCAACTCAAAGTCACGAGACTTTGAATTCTCCTTCAATTCACCCATTAAACTCAATGCAGTTCTGGTGCAAATCCAAAAAGCGTGTCTCACAAACTCAGGACAGATTCTAAAATGGGCTCAGGGACAGAAGGGGTCCCAGGTCCCTGTGAAGCAGGTGGTGGCCCCAGATCCAGGGCGGAATTGAGGCCCCGAGGCCCTGGGGCCAGGCTGCCCAGGAACAGTGGAGGAGTCCCCGCCTGGAGCTGCCCCTGAGGCCGGGGCCCACAGAGTCCTA
>NW_016827231.1:0-1945 GCF_001698545.2 Rhinopithecus bieti
CACAGTGTTTGTCATACCACTGTCTAACAAAGAAATATATATTCAGTGTTCCATTAAGACATGAGATCTAAATTTGAAAATTCAACCCTCTCATTTTACTGTTGAGATTAAGATTGAGAATATTTAATATAATGAAGTTCCTAGAAGTCAATCACAGGATGGCTAAGATTCAGTCTATTGTGAATTTATTGCATTATGCTTTTGGCTCACAACATGGTAAAATAAGCACTGCTGACAGTCACTGTTGGACTTTGACAAATCTTCAAAATTGTTTTGGCCTACCATTTAGCAATTATGCTCCATTATACATATTTTTCATCTCTATTCTTTTCCACACCTGTCTCCTTAAGAAATGGCTGCCAGAAGATTTCTTTTTAAAAGTATAGTTTGGCATCTCTCACAACTTTATGCAGATAAATCCTGTGCATAATTAGGAGACAATTACAATATTTCATAAAGGTCATGAAAACCTACACAGAACTGTCCTATAGACAACCCACATTGGATGAAAATAATTGGTGTTGAAAAATTAAAGCTAAAGGGGCAGCTTCGCCTGCTTATTGAACTGATGGAATTGTTAGTTTTGCCCAGTATCTCATAGCTGTCTGGTGGTTGTATTCTGTTGCTTTCTTCTATGTGCTAATAGGAAACATATGTGCATAAATTAAAACCATAACAATTACTTCATTTTCTAGAACCTAAAAAGCATATCTCAGAGATATTGCACGTTCAGTTCCACACCACTGCGATAAAGTGGATATCACAATTAAGTGAGTCACATCATTTTTTGTTTCCCAGTGCATATACAAGTTATGTTTATACTATACTGTAGTCTATTAACTGGGCAATAGCATTATGTCTTAAAAAGAATGTACATACCTTAATTAACAGTATTTATTAATAAAAATACTAATGATCATCTGAGCCCTCAGAAAGTCATAATCTTTTTGGTGGTGGATGGTCTTGCTTTGATGTTGATGACTGCTGACTGATCATGATGGTGGTTGCTGAAGATGGGAGTGACTGTGGCAATTTCTTAAAATAAGACAACGATGAAGTTTGCCACATGAATTGAATCTTCCTTTCCCAGAATATAGTGCTTTCAAAAAATGTGATGCTGTTTGATAGTATTTTACCCACAGTAGAACTTCTTTCAAAACAGGCATCAATCTTAGACCCTGGCACTGCTTTATCTGCTAAGTTTATGGAATATTCTGGATCCTTTATGGTCAATACAGCAATGTTCACAATGTCTTCACCAGGAGTAGATTCTGCCTCAAGAAACCACTTTCTTTGCTCATCCATAAGAAGTAATTCCCCATCTATTCAAGTTTTATCAAGAGACTGCAACAATATAGTCACATACACAGGCCCCACAATTAATTCTAGTTGTCTTGCTATTTCCACTACATCTGCAGTGACTTCTTCTACTGAAGTGTCGAACTCCTCATAGTCAGCCATGAAGGCTGGAATCATCTTCTTCTAAACTCCTGTTAACATTGTGATTCTGACCACCTTCCATGAATCATGAATGTTCTTAATGGCATCTGGAGTGGCAAATCCTTCCCAGAATAATTTCAATGTACTTTGCTCAGATCCATCAGAGAAATCTGTATCTATGGAACCTATAGCCTTATGAGGCTTATTTCTCAAATAACGTGACTTGAAAGTTGAAATGGCTCCTTGATATAGGGGCTGCAGAATGGATGTTGTGTTAGTAAGCATGAAAACATTAATCTCCTTGCACTTCCCTATCAGAGCTCTTGAGTGACCAGGTACATTGTCAATTATCAGTTTTATTTTGAAAGGAATCTTTTTTCCCTGAGCAGTAGGTCTCAACAGTGAGATAAAATTATGAGTAAACCATGTTGTAAACAGGTGTGCTGTCATCCAGGCTTTGTCATTCCGTTAACAGACCACAGGCAGAGTAGATTTATCATGATTC
>NW_016827232.1:0-1022 GCF_001698545.2 Rhinopithecus bieti
CAACGGGGTGGGGGAGGGAGGGGAGTGGGACGATAAGTCTTTTGAAGACATCAGCTCACTGTGCTGAGAGAGGGACCAAACTCAAGGAAACCTCTGATCTATACATTCAACTGCTGCATTTTTTTATAAATACATGTAAATGTCCTGTTGTAATATTTGATCTTGGAAATAAAAACAAAAACTTTTCAGTATTAGTTTTTTTGTGGTGGTGTTTTTGCAAGATAAGACTCTCTGGATATTACTTTCAGTAATACAATTTAGATTCCAAAAGCTTGCCCACCCACGTTCTCATTTAGGTCAGTTCCTGTTGATTGACAAAGGTTACTTTGTAGTCCCATTGTCAACCTAATGTTTGCTAGCCTTTTTTCTGCTCTTCCTGGTATTTCAAACATTTATGGTAAACACTCTGTAAATGTTAGTCCAGTTGTTACAGAAACATTGGGTAAGCTAACCTTGTTAGGTAAGTATGATTCTGTTTGACATACTTGGGCAATTCAAGTGTCTAATTTTTCAGACCAGTGGTAATTACTAATAATTAAGGACTTAGCTTAAACAAGTGAAGGAAAGATACTTACTAAATTAATGGACAAAAAGACAGGAGATATGATTATATGGTATAATAGAAATTGGTATTGCTGCTGGCTGCAGTGGCTCATGCGTGTAATCCCAGCACATTGCAAGGCTGAGACGGGTGGATCACCTGAGGTCAGGAGTTCGAGACCAGCCTGGCCAACATGGTGAAACCCCGTCTCTACTAAAAATACAAAAATTAGCTGCGCATGGTAGCACATGCATGCCTGTAATCCCAGCTACTCGGGACGCTGAAGCAGGAGAATCGCTTGAGCCTAGGAGGCAGAGGTTGCAGTGAGCCAAGATCATGCCACTGCACTCCAGCCTGGGCTACAAGAGTGAAACTGTCTCAAAAAAAAAAAAAAAAAAAAAAAAACAGGTGCGGTTGTGGTGCCTATAATCCCAGCTACTCAGGAGGCTGAAGCAGGAGAATTGCTTGAACCTGGGAAGTG
>NW_016827233.1:0-1554 GCF_001698545.2 Rhinopithecus bieti
AGTGCCACTAATAGTTAAGATCTCTATTTTAAGTAAATAAAATATATACTCTATTTTTTACTCTAAAACCTCAATCTTGGGATCTTTAAATTTTTGTTTTATTACTAAATTAAGAAGCTAATTTATTTTACCAGAAACATTTATTTTTGCTGTATAATTTCATTTGTGATTATTTGAAATGCAAAGCTGTAGTCTTTTGTTAATAGTGGAACATTGGCATATTTTCTCATTGCTCCTTGACTATCCTTTTTCAGTACTATATAGCATAAGAATATTATGTATGATTTCCATTGCTTTATTTCTATGTAGCTCTTTGCCTTTGAGGCCACACTGACCTTATATTGTGTTTTTTCATCTCCACTCATAGTATATCTATTGGTAAGAGATGTGGTGCTTGACCTCCATTTTGCTTCGGTATCACTTTGTACAATGTCCTCTCCATTCTGTTTTTTGTATGCCTTCTACAACCCTGTTCATCTCATCGGAGTTTTCCTTTCTGTGTCGTTTAGTTCATGTACCTTCTGATGTATTCTAAACTGCCTTGCATTATTCTTATCACCTTAATACTGTCTCTGTCTGTTTAAATGTTTGCCACTAATCCTAACAATCTCGCAAGAGAGAATAAGTTGTGAACTTTAATTATTTTCCTTAATAAATCCTTTTCTCTCTATTCAAACACTGTTTACCCATTTGTCATATCCACTTTCCTGCAGTTCCTAAGGTGATAATTGAGTAATTAAAAATTAATTTTAATACTTCACTTTCAGAATATTGATATTCGCTTAAGGGAATTTCCTTAACTAGCTTTATCACCATTTCTGAAATTAGCAAATTCAAGTTCTTTTAGGGTTACTGAGGAAATATAGCTTGTTGTCTATGCCCTGAAATGATTAATCTAATGATATCACATGTGAAGCAGCAACAAAGAAGATAATAAATAATCAAGTGCTAAATTTTGTAGTATTAACATAAGTGTTATGTTAAAAATTTAGAGAAGGTAGAGAACAAGAAGGAAAGAGCGGTATTAAGGGACTCATGGAAAGAGTAGAACTTACTCGCTATCATTTTAATGTTTGTATCCTCCTTAAATTTCTATGTTGAAATCCTAAGCCCTAAGGTGATTGCATTAGGAAGCAGGGAGACTCTTGGAAAATGCCCAGACCATGAAGGTGAAATTCTCATGAATAGAATGAATTTCTTTATAAAGAGGCTCCAGAGGGCTTCCTTATCTCTTTCACCATGTTTCTACACAGCAAGAAAGTGCCCTTTTTAAACAAGAAAATGGGCTCTCACTAGAAACCAAATGTGCAGGCACCTTGATCTTGGACTTCCTGGCCTTTACAACTGCAAGAAATAAATTTCTATTATACAAAGCTATCCAATTTACAACGTTTTATTATAGCAGCTAGCAATCTAAATGGACAGTCTTTAAATCACTTGAAAATAGAAATAAAACATGTATAATTCATTTGTTTTTCAGTTACCTATATTTACTTATAAATAAATGCTTTCCCCCATAAATCCTACTTCCATAGTATTAATTTTATGTCTTTC
>NW_016827234.1:0-568 GCF_001698545.2 Rhinopithecus bieti
TTTCCCCCCAGACAGGGTGTTGCTCTGTTACCCAGGCTGCAGTGCAGTGGCACAGTCACAGGTCGCTGCAGCCTCGACCTACCAGGCTCAGGAGATCCTCCCACCTCAGCCTCCTGAGTAGCTAGGACTATAAATGCATGCCCTCCCCCCCGGCTTTTTTTTTTTTTTTTTTTTTGGTGAGACGGAGTATATCTCTTGTTGCCCAGGCTGGAGTGCAATGGTGTGATCTCGGCTCACTGCAACCTCCACCTCCCAGGTTCAGGCAATTCTTCTGCCTCAGCCTCCCGAGTAGCTGGGATTACAGGCATGTGCCACCACGCCCAACTAATTTTATATTTTTAGTAGAGACAGGGTTTCTCCATGTTGGTCAGGCTGGACTCGAACTCCCAACCTCAGGTGATCTGCCTGCCTTGGCCTCCCAAAGTGCTGGGATTACAGGTGTGAGCCACAGCACCCGGCCAGCCTGCTTAAAACAACAACAACAACAACAACAACAACCAAAAACATTATTTTGCATCAAAGCTAACAGCTTGTTTTTGTTTCTGTTTTTTTTTTTTTTTTTTTTTTT
>NW_016827235.1:0-1153 GCF_001698545.2 Rhinopithecus bieti
TAACTAATAGTATTTTGTTATTTTACTAATCAAACCGTTTGTAATAAAAGGATAAATGCTAGAGGTGATGGATGCCTCATTTATCCTGATGTAATTATTATATATTATGTACCTGTACTAAAATATGCAGTATATGGCATAAATATATACACATACTGTGTAACCACAAAATTAAAAAGAATAAATTTAAGAAAAAAAGGATAAAAATGTAACCTATGGGAAAAATATTTCTTATTTGCAATTTGAAGCCATTGGCAGAAGAGATTACTAGAGGTGTTATTCCAGTATGTTGCCAAATAGTATATTGTTACCATATTTTACCTACACCCTTCAGTAAGGTGGGTATGTTAAAGTTAGTGGAATAATAATGCTCCATTGAATGCACAAGTCTTTTTTTTTTTTTTTTTTTGAGATGGGGTCTTGCTCTTGTTGCCCAGGCTGGAGTGCAATGGCGTGATCTTGGCTCTCTGCAATCTCTGCCTCCCGGGTTCAAGTGATTCTCTTGCTTCAATCTCCCAAATAGCTGGGATTACAGACACCCACCACCATGCCTGACTAAATTTTTGTATTTGTAGTACAGACAGGGTTTCACCATGTTGGCCAGGCTGGTCTCAAACTCCTGGCCTCAAGTGATCCGCCTGCCTCAGCCTCCCAAAGTGTTGGGATTACAGGCATGAGCCACTGTGCCCGACAATAGTCTTAATGTGGTAAAAGAAAATATTTAATTATAAATTAAGTCCACACATAATCTAAAAATTTTTAAATGTACTCCATTTTATTAAATAAAAGCACAATCAGTAACATTATATGGTACTATTTTAGTTAATTTTAACTTACATTTAACTAAAATTAAAAATGTTTTTCTCTCATAACTTGAAAGAATATTACTCTGAACAACTACCTCATACTTCACTAAGTTAACCACAAAGAGCCTCTTCACTTAGATTCCTATGCATCTTACATTTCAATGTCCTTACTCTTTTATAGAAGAGGTCATATATAATTCCCACCTAATAAAGTATCTCTCGTATCTCTGATGTAGCAATAGTTAATCACATGCTTTCACAGGTGAATACAATAGAAATGAAGACCTAGCATGAAGTAATTTGAGAGTTGACTTACGTCATTATTTACTTTTAAAAAGTTTTATGGT
>NW_016827236.1:0-18473 GCF_001698545.2 Rhinopithecus bieti
AATCTGTATATGATAATAATTCATCAAAACTTACTTCTGACCACCATCAATATTTTCCCCAGTATAGTTTTAATAAATAGTTGTATATTTTGATTTTAAATACTCTAAATATTGAGAGTATTTAAATAATGTAATATTAGTATGATTTACGTATTGTGAATATACATAAGAGCTTAGGAGAATATTGATAACTTTATGTAAAATAAAGTCTCATAATCATTAAAATATAAACCCATAATTAAAATATGTAAATAATATATAAACTTGAGGTAGCTTCTAGTTTCAGCTTTGCCACTGAATTGGGGCTCTTCAACTCACTTTACTTTTTTGCCAAATCTTGTCATCTTTAAGTGGAAATAATAATCTTTAGTGTCAAAATCCCCAGGGCAAAACATTTCATAGCATTGTGCCATGTATATACAGCAGTTCAATAAATATTTCATGATGTTAAAGTATGTTAAGTTTTTTGGAAAATGTACTAATGATAAATTTCCGCTGTTGGTATCACCTTCAAGAAGACATTTAATATCTAATCTGAGAGAGTACATCAAGATAGCTGACTAGAGGCATTTTGTACTCACCTCCTCCACTAAGAATAAACGAAATAGTGAGCAGATAATCACATTTTGCCTAGCTCATTCAAGACAGAACTCCAGAATTCAACAGAAAAGTGTCAAGAAATACCTAAAGCAAGGAAGGAAGAAGTGAGGCAGTCTACTCTGTTGGGACTGGCTAGAAGTGAAGAGAGACTCCTCAAAACAGGGAAAGGGGAAGTGAGAGACTATCAGTAGCCTACATTCTCTTCTGGCTGCTTACAATCCTAGCCCTAAGAGAGCCCCTCAACCCTTGTGGGTCCTGAAACTAACATAGGGAGTTGCCAGGAGATTGTGCGATGGTACTGTTCCAGGGATGGAGCTAATGCTGGCTCCTACGCATTCCCTGCGTCATAAACAGGTACAGAAAGGCTCGATTTTAGAGCCCCATCCCCAACATAGTGCACACTATCCAGGAGCCCAGAGGCACTGGGGCTGAGGCATAAGAGAAGTGTGGGCTGGTGCTCCCAGGGCTGAGGTGTGAAGTATAGGATACCACAACCAGTGCTGAAGTGTGATTGAGGTGTGGGCTACTGCATTTGGGGCTGAGGCACAAAACAGTCAGTGTACTGTAGCAAAGTGTAAGGCATGAGCAGTGCCAGGGCTGAGTTGTGAACGGCGCATGCTTTTTACCTCCTGGCAGCACTGCCTTGGCCAGCAGCAGGGCAGAAATGTGGCTACCGCTGCCCCCAACATGAGCATTCCATCAGTGGCATTGCCCTGCCCCTGCCTATCATGACTGGTGCCTGCACACTCCCCTGATGAGGGGCATGAGGACAAGACTGGCTGACCCAGCTTCATCCCCACTCTTGGTCAGGGCACAGAATCCAGGGGCCAGAGGACTGTCCTACCAGCCTACCACCATTGACACCGAAACACTCCTCTGGGGGCCTAAGGTAAGACTTATCTACCCAGCTATTAACATCTTAACTGGCAGCTACCTGCATGTACTACCTGAAGGTCTGGGCAGTAGTCCAGCCAACCCATTGCAACAACTGTTAACATCAGCACACACCGTTTGGCACCCAGAGGATCACTCCACAACTGCCACTGCCATTTTCCATGTCATGCCAGCTATACAGGGACCTGAGAATCTTCACACCCACCTGGGTCATCCCTGCCAGTATCAGCATCCAAGTAAGCCACCTAGAGGCTGATCCACTTGGATCTGCTAGCAATGGTGCCAGTGTATGGCACTTTGGGCCTCAAATGGCCTAAACTGGCTTACCTGATGTCACAGCCCCAGGGAAGCTTAACCACAGCCTCCACAAATAACTGTACTCTAAGCCACCAAAGAAATAACAGACACCACTGATACTATTCACAGCTGAAGAAATCATAAAGAAAATACATGCTATTGCATATACTCAGAATCAAAATCAAATTGCCTTACCCAGCCAACACAACAGATATATCTTCAAGAGAATGTTTCTCCATACAAAAGCAAATACAAAAAATTAGAAAAACTGTCTGTTACACCAGATACACAGACATCAAGATAAGAATACATGAAACATGAAAAGCAAATAAAGTAACACTTCCAAAGGAAAACAGTTATTCTTTAGCAACATTTACCATTCAAAAAGAAATTTATGAAATTCTGGAAAATAATTCAAGTATTGATTCTAAATAGGCTCATTGAGATGCAAGAGAATTCTGAGAGACAACACAATCATAAAATAATACAGGATATGAAGGAGATATGAATAACTTACCAAAGAGGTAGCTTTCTAAGAAAAAAAAAGAACCAAACAGACATTCTAGAACTGAAGAATTCATTGAATGAAATACAAACTATATTATACAGCTTCAACAATAGACTAGATGTGTGGGCTACTGCAGGAGAAATAATCTTATAACTTACAGAGATGTTTTGAAATAATCCAGTTAGATAAAAATTAATATAAAATCATAAAAAATAATAAGCAAAGGCTTCATGTCATAAAGGACACCGTTAAGTGATCAAATATACAAATTATTGGTGCCCTATAAGGCAAAGAGAGAGCAAAAGAGTTAAAATAAATGTTTAACAAAATAACAGATGGAAACATCCCAAGGTTAGTGAGAGATTTAGAAATCCAGATACTGGAGCATCTGAGATTCTCAAACATACAATGCAAAAAGGCATTCTGCATGGCACATTTTATAGTCAAATTGAAGTCAAAGACAAAGACAATATTCTAAAAACACCAAGAGAAAGGCATCTAGACATCTGTACCTATATGGGTACACCCCATCAGACTAACAGCAGATTTCTCAGCAGAAACCTTATAGGCCAGGAAAGAATTAGATGATATATTCAAAGCACTGAAAGAAAACAATTGTTAGCCAAGGGTATTAAATCCAGCAAAATTATCCTTTATAAATGAAAGAGAAACAAAGTCTTTCCCAGACAAGAAAAGTTGAGGGAGTTGATCACCACTAGGGTGGACCTACAAGAAATGCTAAAGGGAGTCTTAAACATGGAAAAGAAAGGAAGACATTTACTATAATGAGAACACATGTAAATATAAAATTGATTAGTAAATCAAACATACATAAGGAAGAGAAGGACTCAATCAGTACCAGTACATAAAACCACCAAACTACAACAATAATCAATAAGAGAGGAAGAAAGGAACAAAAAATAGATAAAACAATCAGAAAGCAATTAACATTGTTACAGGAACAAAACCTCGCCTATCATAATAACCTTGGCTGTAAATGGATTATATTATCTACTTAAAACAAATAGGCTTGTTGATTGGTTCCAAAAATGTATTGAAAAACACAAAAACATCATCCAACTATATAGTATGCATAAAAAATATACTTTACAAGTAAAGGCATATATAAACTGAAAGTAAAGGGATGGAAAAAGATCTTCCATGCAAATAGAAACCAAATGTGAGCAGGAGTAGCTATAATTATGTCAGAAGAAATAGACTTCAAGACAAAAACATTTTTTTAAAAAGACAATACTATATGACAACAGCAAATTATCTGAAGAAGAAATAAAAAGTAATCCCATTTACAATAGCTACAAATAAAATAAAATATCTAGGAATAAACTTAATGAAAGGAAAGAAATATTTCTATAATGAAAACTATAAAACACTGATTCAAGAAATGAAAGAGGACACAAAAAAATAAAGATATTCCATTTTCACGAATTAGAAAATACAGTATTGTTAAAATGTACATACTACCCAAAGCAATGTACAGATTCAATGCAATCCCTATCAAAATACTGGATGTGGTGCCACATGCCTGTAATCACAGCACTTTGGGAGGCTAAAGCAGGTAGATCACCTGAGGTCAGGAGTTTGAGACCAGCCTGGCCAACATGGCAAAACCCTGTCTCCATTAAAAATACAAAAATTAGCCAGGTATGGTGGCAGGTGCCTGTAATCCCAGCTACACGAGAGGCTGAGGCAGGAGAATGCTTAAACTCGAGGGATGGAGGTTGCAGTGAGCCAAAATTGCACCACTGCACTCCAGCCTGGTGACAGAGTGAGATTCCATCTCAAAAGAAGAAGAAGAAAAAAATACCAGCGATGTTCTNCTGGGTTCAAGTGATTCACCTGCCTCAGCCTCCCACATAGCTGGGACTACAGATGCGTGACCATGCCCAGCTAATTATTGTATTTTAAGTAGAAACAGGGTTTCACCATGTTGGTCAGGGTGGTCTCGATCTCTTGACCTTGTGATCCGCCCACCTCGGCCTCCCAAAATGCTGGGATTACAGGCATGAGCCACCGTGCCTGGCCAAAGAAACAATCTTAAAACTTACATGAAACCACAGAAGACCCAGAATAGCCAAAGCTATCCAGAGCACAAAGAATAAAACTAGAAAAATCACATTACCTGATTTAAATTATACTATAGAGGTATAGTAAACAAAATAGCATGGCACAGCCACAAAAACAGACACATAGACCAATGGAACAAAATTTAAATCCCATAAATAAAAACATACGTACATAGTGAACTCATTTTGACAAAGGTGGTATGACATATATTGGGGAAAGGACAGTCTTCAGTAAATGGTACTTGGGAAACTGGATAGCCATATGCAGAAGAACAGAACTAGCCCACTAGCTTTCTCTCTATATAAAAATCAAATAAAATTGATTAAAACTTAAATCTAAGACCTCAAATTATGAAACTACTAAAAGAAAACATTGGGTAAAATCTCCAGGACTTTGGTCTGGGGAAAGATTCATTGAGTAATACCCCAAAACAACAGGCAACCAAAGCAAAAATGTATAAATAAGATCACATCAACTTAAAAGGCTTCTGCACAGTGAAGGAAATAATTAACAAAGTGAAGAGACAACGCACAGAATGGGAGAAAATATTTGCAAACAATCCATCTGAGAAGAGATTAATAACGAGAATATACAAGGAGCATGAACAGTTCTATAGAAAATATATAATACTGTGATTTAAAAATGGGCAAACGATGTGAATAGACTTTTTCAAAAGATGACATTTAGATGGCAAACAGGTATCAGAACAGGTGATAACACCACTGGTCATCAGATAATGCAAATCAAAACTACAATTGGATACTATCTCACTTTAGTTAAAATGGCTTATATCCAAAAAACAGGCAATAACAAATGCTGGTGAGTATGTGGAAAAAAGGGAACCCTTGTACTCTGTTGGTAAGAATGTAAATTAGTACAACCATTATGGACCAGTTTGGAGGTTTCTCAAAAACTTAAAATAGAATTGCCATATAATCCAGCAATCCCACTGCTAGGTATATATTCAAAAGAAAGGAAATCAGTATATAAAGACATATCTGCACTCCCACATTTATTGCAGCACTATTTATTGTAGCAGTATTCACTACAGGCAGGATTTGAAAGCAACCTGAGCCCATCAACAGATTAATGAATAAAGAACATATACATATTGTGTATATGTGTACATATACACAATTGAGTACTATTCAGCCATAAAACAGAATTGAGAACTTGTCATTTGCAACAACATGTATGGAACTGGAGGACATTATGTTACATGAAATAAGCCAGGCTCAAAAAGACAAACAACACATGTTTTCACTCATTTATGGGAGCTAAAAATTAAAACAACTGAACCCATGAAGATAGAGGTAGAATGATGGTTATGAGTTTGGGCAGGGTAATGTGAGTGGGGGGAAGCAGAGATTGTTCATGGGTTAAAAAAAAATATAGTTTGACAGAATGAATAAGATCTAGTATTTGATTGCACAACAAAGTAACTACAGTTGCCAATCATTTATTGTACAATTTAAAGTAATTACAAGAGTATTATTGGATTGTTTGTAACAGAAAGGATAAATAATTGAAGTGATGGATACCCCTTTTACTAGGATGTGATTATTACACAGTATTGCCTGTATGAAAATATCCCATATACCCCAATACTATATATACACATATAGCATATATCCACAAAAAAGTATTAATCCTGGAACAGGATATATTACCCAATAATGGAGCACCCAGATTCATAATTCAAATATTACTACATATTTAGCAAGAGATAGATTTCGATGCAATAATAGTGTGGGACTTCAACACCACAATCTCAGCATGAGGCAGATAATCTACACTGAAAATCAACAAGAAAAATGAGATTTGAACTGGGCTTTTGACCAAATGAAACTACAAAGCGCTTACAGAACATTAAACCCAATGACTGTAGGATATGCATTCTTCTACAGTCCATGCAACATTCTCCAGGATAAACTCTACATTAGGCCACAAATAAAGACTCAAAAATACTTCCAATCCAGTACTTTCTCAGAAAACAAAGAAATAAAAGTAGAAACAAAAAAGCAGAGGAATATTTTAAACTATACAAATACATACAAATTAAACAACATGCTCCTGAATGACCAATAGGTCAAGGAAAAAATTAAGACAAAATAAAATAGTTCTTGAAACAAATGAAAATGGAAAAACAATATACTAAAACCTGTGGATTACAGGGAAAAAAAAGTACTTAGAGGAAAGTTTATCATAATAAAAGCCTACATCAGAAAGTAAAAAGATTTGAAATGATAATCTAATAATACTTCTCCAGGAATTAGAAAAGCAAGAACAAACTAAATCCCAGAGGAAAGGAAATAATAAATACCAGAACAGGACTAAACAAAATAGAGACTAAAAACATAAAAAGAATGAATGAAAGGAAAAGTTGATTCTTCAAAAAATAAAGAAAACTAATAACTGACTAACCAGACTAACAAAGACAAGAAAAGATCTAAATAACCAAAATCTGAAATGAAAAATGAGACATTTACCACTAATACCACAAAAATAAAAAAGATTACCAGAGACTATTAGGGACAACTATATATTAACAAATTGGAAAACCCAGAGGAAATAGATAAGTTCCCAAAAACATACAAACTATCAGAATTGAATATGGAAGAAATAAAAAACCTGAAGAGACCAACAATTAGTAGTGAGATGGAAGCAGTAATAAAAAGCCTTCCATTAAAAAAAAAACAACAACAACAAAAAAAAAAAAACAAAAAAAAGCCCAGGTGTGGGTGGCTCCACTGCTGATTTCTATCAAATGAATGAAAACTAATATGAATCTTCCTAAAATTATTCCAAAAAATGAAAGAGGGAGAAACTCTCCCTATCTCATTTTATGAGGCCAGCATTACCCTGATACTAAAACCAGATATGGACACACACAGAGTAGAAAACTACAGGGCAATATCCACGATGAACACAGATGCAAAAATCTTCAACAAAAGTCTAGCAAACTGAATTCAACAGCACTTCAAAAACATAATACACTATGATCAAGCAGTATTTATATCAGGGATGCAAAGATGGTTTAACATCTACACATCAAGAAACATAATACATAACATCAAGAGAATGAAGGACAAAACTATATGATCATTTCAATGGACACAGAAAAAGCTTTTGGGAAAATTCAATATCCCTTGATGACAAAAACTCTCAACAAACTAGGCATAAAAGGATTATATCTTCAATTAATTTGGCCATATATGACAAACACACAGTCAATAACACACTGAATAGGAGAAATGTGAAAGTCTTTTCTTTAAGAACTGGAGCTAGAGAAGGATGCCAACTTTAACTGCTCCTATTTGGCATGGTAGAGGTCCCACCCCGTGCAAACAAGCAAGAAAAAAAAAAAGAAAGAAACTCAAATTGTAAATGAGGAATTCAAATTGTTCATCTTTGTAGATGACATGATCTTATATATTTGGAAAATCAAAAGACTGCACCAAAAATCTGAGCTGATAAGCCAATTCAGTAGAGATGTAAAACACAAAATCAACATACAAAAATCAGAAGTGTTTCTGTAATGTAATAATAAATAGCCAAAAAAGAAATCAAGGAGACAGTTCCCTTTATAATAGTGACACACAGAATAAAACACCCAGGAATAAATTTAACCAAGAAAGAGAAAGCTCTCTACAAGCAAAACTGAAAAATGCTGATGAAAGAAATGGACAAGGATAAAATAAATGTAAAGACTTATCTTACTCATAGATCAGAAGAATTAATTTCATTATAATAATTACACTGCCCAAAGCAACATACAGATTTAATTCAATTCCTATTAAAATAAAAATGTCATCTTTAAAAAAATGTTTTAAGCCCTAAAATTCATTAAAAAACAACAACAACAAAAAAGTCTGTGTAGGCAAAGCAATCTTTGGCCAAAAGAACATAAGCCAGAGGCATCACACTACCTGATGTAAAAATAGATTACAAGCCTATAGTAACCAAAACGTCACGGTATTGGTATAAAAATAAAAACATAGAACAATGAAAGTGAATACAGAACCCAGAAATAAATCCACCAACTTACAGCCAGCTGATTTTAGACAAAGGTGCCAAAAATTTCCTTTCCCACTAGGGAAAGAATATGCTCCTCAATAAATGGTGCTGGGAAAATTAGATATCCATATGTAGAAGAATGAAACTGGAACTCTCTGACATTATAAACAAAAATCAATGCAAGATAGATTAAGTTATTAAACTTAAGACCCAAAACTGTTAAATTAAGAGACGGAAACATACATAAAATACTTCAGGACATTGGTCTAGGCAAACCGTTGGTCTAAGACCTCAAAAGCACAGACAACAAAAATAGACAAATAGGACTATACTAAAGTAAAACACTTCAGCACAGCAAAGAAAACAACGCAGAGAGTGAAGAAACAACCTACAGAACTGAAGAAAATATTTGCAATCTATTCATCCAAACTATTAAGACAGAATGGAAGAAAATATTTGCAAACTATTCATCAAACTATTAAGACACTAATATCTGGAATATATAAGGAACTCAAACAACTCAACAATAAATAAACCAATCATTCCATTAAAAGGTGGGCAGGGCCAGGCATGGTGGCTCACACCTGTAATCCCAGCACTTTGGGTGGCTGAGGCAGGCAGATCACCTGAGGTCAGGAGTTCAAGCCCAGCCTGGCCAACATAGTGAAACCCCATCTCTACTAAAAATTGAAAAAAAAAAAAATTAGCTGAACATAGTGGTGTGCACCTGTAATCCCAGGTACTCGGGAGGCTGAGGCAGGAGAATATCTTGAACCCAGGAGACAGGGGTTGCAGTGAGCCAAGATCGTGCCACTGCACTCCACCCTAGGCCACAGAGTGAGACTCCATCTCAAATAATAATAATAATAATGATAATAAAGTGGGCAGAAGACATGAAAAAGCAATTGTCAAAGAAGACATACAAATGGCCAACAATTATATATTTAAAAATGCTCGGCCAGGTGCGCTGGCTCACGCCTGTCATCTCAGCACTTTGGGAGGCCAAAGTGGGCGGATCATGAGGTCAGGAGTTCGCGACCAGCCTGGCCAATATGATGAAGCTCCATCTCTACTAAAAATACAAAAATTAGCTGTGCGTGGTGGTGTGCACCTGTACTCCCAGCTACTCAGGAGGCTGAGGCAGAAGAATCCCTTGAACCCAGGAGGCAGAGGTTGCATTGAGCCAAGGTCTTGCCACCGCACTCCAGCCTGGGTGAGAGAGCAAGACTCTGTATCAAAAAAAAAAAAAAAAAATGCTCATTATCACTAATCATTGGGGAAATAAATGTCAAAACCACATGGAGGTATCATCTCACCCAAGTTAAAATGGCTACTACAAAGAACACCAATACCATGATGTTTTGGTTACTGTAGTCTTGTAGTATAATTTGAAGTCAGGTAATGTGATACCTAGATGGCAATCTAGGCAATACCATTCAGGACATAGGCACGGGTAAAGATTTCACGATGAAGATGCCAAAAGCAATTGCAACTAAAGTAAAAGTTGACAAATGCAATTAAACTAAACTAAGCTGCTGTACAACAAAAGAAAGCATCAACAGAGTAAACAGACAATCCACAGAATGGGAGAAATTTTTTGTAAACTATGCATCTGACAAACGTCTAATATTCAATATTTATAAGGAACAAATTTACAAAACAACAACAACAATCACAATAAAAAGTGGGCAAATGATGTAAAAAGACACGTATCAAAAGAAGATATACATGCAGCCAACAAACATGAAAAAAGCTCAACATCACTTATCACTAAAAAAATGCAAATCAAAATCGCAATGAGATACCATCTAACCCCCGTCACAATGGCTATTATTAAATAGTCAAAAAATAAGAGATGCTGGTGAGGTTGGGGAGAAAAAGGAATGCGTATACATTGTTGATGGGAATGTAAATTAATTCAGTCATTGTAGAAAGCAGTGTAGTGATACCTCAAAGACCTAAAGACAGAAATACTATTTGACCCAGCATTCCCATTGCTGGGTATATACCCAAAGGAATATAAATCCTTCTGTTATAAAGACACACACACACATATGTTCATTGCAGCACTATTCACAATAGCAAATACATGGCATCAACCCAAATGGCCATCAATGATAGACTAAAGGAAATGTGGTATATACACACGATTGAATAATGTGAAGCTATAAAAAAAGAATGAGATGATGTTTTTTGCAGGGACATGAATGGATCTGGAGGCCATTACTCTCAGCAAACTAATGCAGGAACAGAAAACCAAACACTGCATCTTCTCACTTATAAGTGGGAATTAACTGAAGAGAACACATGGACACACTCTGGGGCCTTCCAGAGGGTAGAGGTTGGAAGGAGGGAGGGAGAGGATCAGGCTAAGGAGGTTGGATTGGTTGAGCCCAGGAGATTGAGACCAGTCTGGGCAACATAGCAAAATTCTGTCTCTGGAAAAAAAAAAAAAATATATATATATATATATGTATGTGTGTGTGTGTATATATATATATACGTATATATATACACGTATATATATATATGTACACATATATATATACGTGTATATATATATATATAAATTAGCCAGGCGTGGTTGTGCATACCTGTAGTCCCAGTTATTCAGGAGGCTGAGGTAGGAGGATCACCTGAGCCTGAAGAAGTCGAGTCTGCAGTAAACTGTGATTACTCTACTGCACTCCAGCTTGGCTGACAGTGAGATCCTCTATCATAAACAAACAAACACACATTCAAACAAACATTGAGTACATATGAACACAAAAAAGGGAAAACAGATACCAGGGCCTACTTGAGGATGGAGGGTGGGAGGAGGATCAGGATTAAAAAAACTATCTATCTGGTACTATGCTTATTACCTAGGTGACAAAATAATCTATAAACCAAACCCCTCTGGCATGCAGTTACCTATTTAACAAATCTGCAAATGTACCCTTGAACCTAAGAAGCAAGTTTTAAAAGAAGAAAAAAAATGATGCTGGGTATGATGAGTACAAAAGGGAACTCTTGTGCACTGTTGGTGGGAATGTAAGTTAATATGTCTACTATGGAAAACAGTATAGAGATTTCTAAAAAAAAAAAAAAAAAAATAGAATTACTGGATGATCCAGCAATCCCCTACTGGGTGTCTCTCCAAAGAAAAGGAAATCAGTATGTCAACATGATACATGCATCCTCATGTTATAGCAGACTAGGGTGAGTGGAGTTAAGAACTATAGGGAGTGCTAAATATGGAAAGATCATTACCAGTCACTATAAAACACACTTAAGTACACAGATCAGTGATAATATAAAGCAGTCAAACAATTCTGTTTGTTAATAACAAGTTAACAAAATGACAGGATCAAATTTGCAAATATCCATATTAACCTTGAATGTAAATGGGCTAAATGCCCCGAATAAAAGACACAGAGTGGTAAGTTGAATAAAGAAGCAAAACCAATGGTATGCTGCCATTAAGAGATCCATCACACGCAATGACACTCATAGTCTCAGAGTAAGGGGATGAAGAAAAATCTACCAAACAAACCAAAAACATAAGAAGGCAGGGGTTGCTATTCTAATTTCACACACCCAAAAACAGACTTTAAATCAACAAAGATCAAAAAAGACAAAGAAGGGTACTACATAATGGTAAAGGGTTGAATTCAGCATGACAACATGACTATACTAAATACATATGCACCCAACATAGGAGAACACAGATTCATAAAGCAAGTTCTCAGAGATCTATGAAGAGGCTTAGATAACCAAACAATATAAGTGGGAGATTTTAATACCCCACTGACAATATCAGACAGATCACTGACAAACAAAACTAGCAAAGATGTTTGAAGCCTTAATTCAGCACTTGAACAAATGGACCTAATAGACATGTACAGAACTCTCCACCTATAAAAAAACAGAACATACACTCTTATCTGCACATGATATATACTCTAAAATCAACCAATCAGGCATAAAACGATCCTCAGCAAATTTGAAAAATCCAAAATCATACCAACAATGCTCTCAGACCACAATGCAATAAAAATATAAATTAATGCTAGCAAAATCACTCAAAACCATACAATGACATGGAAATTAGACAATTTGTTCCCAAATGATTTCTGGGTAAATAATTAAGTTAAGGCAGAAATCAAGAAAGTATTTGAAACTAATGAGAAAAAAGATACAATATACCAGAACCTCTGGGACACATCCAGAGCAGTGTTAAGAGGGAAGTTTATAGCACTAAACACGCACATCTAAAAGTTAGAAAGATCTCAAATCAACAATTTAAAAGCACAATTAGAAAAACTACGGAAACAAGAGCAAAACAATCCCAAGGCTAGCATAAGACAAGAAATAACCAAAATCAGAACTGAACTAAAAAAAAAATTGAAATGTAAAAAACCATACAAAAGATAAATGAATTCAGTAGCTGGTTACTTGAAATAACTAATAAAATAGACCATTAGCTAGCCTAATAAAGAAAAATAGAGAGAAGATCCAAATAAAATCAGAAATGACAAAGCAAACATTAACACCAACCCAACAGAAATATAAGAAAGCCTTAGAGACTACTGCAAACATCTCTATGTGCACAAGCTAGAAAACCTAGAAGAAACTGATAAACTTCTGGAAATATGCAAACTCCCAAGACTGAACCAGGAAGAGATTGAATACCAGAACAGATCAATTATGATTTCTTAAAAGAATCAATTATAAAAGCCTACCAACCAGAAAAGGCCCGGGACCAGAAAACTTTTAGTCAAATTCTACGAGATGTATAAGGTAAAGCTGGTACCGTTCCTATTGATACTATTCCAAAAAGTGAGAAAGAGGGACTCCTCCCCAACTCTTTCTGTGAGGCTAGCATCATCCTGATACCAAAACCTGGCAGAGGCACAACAAAGAAAGAAACTTCAGGCCAATATCCTTGATGAACATCAATGCAAAAATCCTCAACAAAATACTGGCAAACCGAATCCAGTAGCATATTAAAAAAACTAATCCACCAAGTACAAGAAAGCTTTATCCCTGGGATGCAACGAAAGTTCAACATATGCAAATCAATAAAGGTGATTAACCATATAAAGTGAAATAAAAAGCAAACAAACAAAAACCCTGCATGATCATCTCAATAAATACAGAAAATACTTTGACAAAACTCAACATCTTTTCATGTTAAAAACCTTCAATAAACTAGGCACTGAAGGAACATACCTCAAAATAATAAGATCAATCTATGAAAAAATCCACAGTCAGTATCACATTGAATGATCAAAAGCTGGAAGCATTCCCCTTGAAAATCAGCAGAAGACAAGGACGCCATCCCTCACAAGGATGCCCTCCCTCGGAAGTCCTAGCCAGAGCAATTAGGCAAGAGAAAAAAATAAAAGGTATCCACATAGGAGGAGAGGAAGTCAAAATATCTCTATTTGTAGATGACATGTAGAAAACGCCATAGTCTCTGCCCAAAAACTGCTTGATCTGATAACTTTTGAAATTTTCAGAATATAAAATCAATGTACAAAAATCAGTAGCATTCCTATACATCAAGAAAACCCAACCTGAGAGCCAAATCAAGAATGCAATCCCATTCACAAAAGCCACAAAAGAATAAAATACCTAGAGATACAGCTAATCATGGAAGTGAAAATCTCCACACAGAGAATTACCAAATACTGCTCAAGGAAATCAGAAGTGACACAAACAAATGAGGAAACATTACATGGTCATAGATAGGAAGAATCAATATTGTTAAAATGTCCATACCACCCAAAGCAATGTACAGATTTAATGGTATTCTTATAAAATTACCAATGACATTTTCACAGAATTATTAAAATACTATTTCAAATTTCACATGCAACCGAAAAAAGAGCCTGAATAGCCAAGGCAATCCTAAGCATAAAGAACAAAGCTGGAAGCATCACATTACCTGAATTCAAACTATATTACAAGGCTACGGTAACCAAAACTGCAATCAAAAATCCTTCCTCCATCTCCCTTGTCTTCCCCAAAAATAAATAGATCAAATAAGGCTACATAGAATTCCATGAGTATAACCCACCATATCACATAAAATGAACTTTAAATCCATATAAAAGCCCATTAATCATTTCTCAAAAGGAAACCATTGATCCCCCTGCCTAGTAGCAACCTTGGAAAAACCACAGCCATCTGAAATCTCCTGTTTCATGAGGAGGGTGTTGGATCTCACATTTATAAAAACCTAAAATATTTTTTCAAATTGTTCATTTTATTTCCGCAAATAGAAGCAACTAGGCCTGTCATTCTTGTGCCTTGGAGAAACTTGTTGGCTAGCTTTGAAATGGCATTTTTTCATTCTCTAATGAAAAAAGGTTTAAGAAAAAGAACACCCATTACAATTGTATCACGAAGTAATTTCACCCCCTGGAAAGGTAGAGATATTAGCTCTTTGCTGTTGTCTAAAAAAAAATAATAAGGTTTAGGTTTACATATGTGGTCCTAAAATGTGCTTTTAATGAATCAGAAAATACAGATTTTTTTTTTTTTTTTTTTTAAAGCCATCCCCAGCAGTTTAAGACACTAAGGATTTTGCCAGTCCCGTTTATGAGAGACCTTTTGAATTTGTTGGTTTTGGCCTCTCCTATGGTCCCTTTGATCCACCCCCTAGGAATCTACTGGGGACGGATTCAGGTTATTTACAAGTAAGGTGCAGTAGGTGCTATTGAGGTAGATTAGTTAATGGTCTTCTGGGTTGTTGTCTATTGTTACCAACTCCTCTCACCAGTCACATTTACACTCTACTATTTTTAAACTCCTCTTGTATAACTTTTACAAATTACAACGTAAGAGGAAATTGCAGTAACCATAGATACACAGAAGGACATATACATTATTCATATGCACAGTTATTCAGCCCACTGATGGTGCATGTTTGGAATTAATATTTGAGATTTCCCTGATTAATTGTTCCTAATAGAGTGATAAATACACATTTTACACGGGGATAAAATCTAACGAATTTCTGGAGTCAAAATAGTTATTACATCTTGATTCACCTATATCAAAATAACAATTTGAAAACAAAGTCCTTCAAAATTTCCTTGCAGCACAATGTGAATGACCCTTATCATGAGGTTATTTGAACAACAGTTAAGCACAGATTTACAAGTTGCATAAATGATATCAATATAAATAATAACTGCTTGAATATTTGCACATTGGAAAATAAATAAACTAGGTGTTTTCTTATTTTATCTCAATATTTGATGTGTGGAGTTAACAAAAATTATTCCACTACTCCTCTGCAGAAAGCAACCATTACTGTATATAAGTTGTTTTTACAAATTATGTGTTATCATGCATTAGTTGATGATAAAATCAATTTAGTAATATACAGCCAGTATTTATAAAAATGAGATAGAATAAGATAAGACATAATAGAAGAGGAAACACTAGCATGCCCAACAAAGAAAAGGGTAATCATTGCTTCATGAGACTTTAATTCATTTTTCACATATGTGTGTAAGTTTGTGTGTTATATGTGTAAGCACAAATAAAATATATTTCCTATGGTAGGTGATAGTCAGAAACATTTGAAGGTATCTACAAGTTCATTATAGTATCCTGCAAAATCCCAAAGCATAGTATTATAATTAGTCTTTTATGAAAAAAATATATCAATCATTCATTGATTTCCCATTTTAATTAGCAGCAATTTTCTGAATTAAAATGTTATCCCATTCATTTAATTTTTTATTATTTTCATTTTTTAACTTTTAAGTTCAGGGGTACATGTGAAGATTTGTTATATAGTTAAACTTGTGACATGAGAGTTTGTTGTACAGATTATTTCATCACCCTGGTATTAAGCCCAGTACCCATTAGTTGTTTTTCCTGATCCTCTCCCTCTTCCCACCTTCCACCCTGCGATAGGCCCCAGAGTGTGCAGTTGCCCTCTGTGTGTTCATGTGTTCTTATAATTTAGCTCCCATGTATAAGTGAGAACATGCAATGTTTGTTTTTTTGTGTCTGTGTTAATTTGATGAGGACAATGGCCTCCAACTTCATCCATGTCCCTGCAAAGGATGGTATCTCATTCTTTTTTACAGCTGCATAGTAGTCCATGTTGTATATGCACTGTATTTTCTTTTTCTAGTCTAACATTGGTGGGCATTTGGGTTGATTCCATGTCTTTGCTATTGTGAATAATTCTGCAGTGAACATATACATACATGTGTCTTTATAACAGAATAATCTGTAATCTTTTAGGTACATATCTCATAATGGGATAGCTGGGTTGAATGGTATTTCTGTTTTTAGGTCTTTAAGGAACTGCTACACTGTTGTCCACAATGGTTAAATTAATTTACACTCCCACCAACAGTGTATAAGCATTCCTTTTTCTCCACAAGCTTGCCAGAATGTTATTTTTTGACCTTTTAATAATAGCCATTCTAACTGGTGTGCAATGGCATCTCATTGTGGTTTTGATTTGCATTTCTCTAATGATCACTGGTATTGAGCATCATGCTACCTGACTTGAAACTATACTATAGGGCTACAGTAACCAAAACAGCATAGTACTGATACAAAAACAGACACATAGACCAATGGAACAGGATAGAGAACTCAGAAATAAGGCAACACACTTATACATATATGATCTTCGAAAAACCTGACAAAAAAAAGCAATGGGTAAAGGATTCCCTTTCAATAAATGGCACTGGCTAGCCATATACACAATATTGAAACTGGACCCCTTTTTACACCATATACAAAAATTAACTCAAGATAAAGACTTAAATGTAAAACCCAAAACTATAGAAGCCTGGAAGACAACCTAGGCAATAACATTCAGGAAGTAGGCATGGGCAAAGATTTCATGAAGAAGACGCCAAAGGCAACTGCAACAAAAACACAAATTGACAAATGGGATCTAATTAAACTAAAGAGCTTCTGCATAGCAAAGGAAACTATCAACAGAGTGAGCAGACAACCTACAGAATGGGAGAAAACTTTTGCAAACTATGCATCTGACAAAGGTCTAATATCCAGAATCTATAAGGAACTTAAGCAAATTTACAAGAAAAGACAAACAACCTCATTAAAAGAGGGTAAATTACATGAACAGATACTTTTCAAAAGAAGACATCGCATTTATTTTAACTTCATTACTGCATTAACACAATAAAAATAAAACAATGTAGCTTATTTTTTATTCACTCTACTCATAGCCCACCAGGCTAATTGTGTGTGTGTGTGGGGGGGGGTGTGTGTGTGTGTCTGGTATGTGTTAAATTGAGTAAGGTTTTTTGTCTAAAGTATAATTATTTCTTTCCTTTTATTTTTAGTTTTAGAACTCAATCGTTATTGAAAGACTATTTTATATTTAAATTTGTATAATATAGCAAGTTCTTTGGATAATACACTCATAATTGAGCCCAAAGCTAATGCTTTCAGTATACTATAATCTTCAAATTATAGATATAGGAAAAACTTGTAACTGAAAATCATAACATCTGACTTGCATCTTGCTTAATAAAGTACATGAAATAAATCTACATCTCTTCTTGGAATAATGCCATGATCTTTATATTCTCAGGGTTTCCAGAAGCATAAATCTGAAGGGTTTCTCTCATGTCAATGAATTAGGAGATGGAGGGGATCATGGCGGATGGGAGGCAGGACTACATTGCGGCTCCAGATAGAAACATCTGGAGACTTGCACTGTGAATTTTAGCTCCAGAACAACTGCAAGAACAAATCAGCAATTCTGAGAGGACTCACAGACCCTCTGAAGGAAGCGGACTACTCCTGCAGCCTGCAGGACCTGGGAGACACCCCAAATACTGTGAGTGCCCCAACTGCAAAAGTGGGAAAGGGAGACCCTCCTCTCCTGAACATACACCCCTACTGGAGAAGTGGAAGGTCTGTTTGCAGGAGAAGTTTCTGACTTTACCTGGAGCTGAGTCAAGTTAGAGAGACGAGCAAAATACAGCGGTAGAGGAAGCAGCAGAAAGGTTCTGGGAGATCGCTGGGTCCCTTTCCAAGTTGGGAGTGGGGAAGTGGGCGGGAGGTGAGGGGGGCG
>NW_016827236.1:22283-31065 GCF_001698545.2 Rhinopithecus bieti
AAAAAAAAGATACAAGAAGTGAAGGGAGAAATATTCAATGAAATAGACAGCTTAAAGAAAAAAAAATAAAAAATTCAGGAAACTTTGGACACACTTTTAGAAATGTAAAATGCTCTGGAAAGTCTCAGCAATAGAATTGAACAAGTAGAAGAGAGAAATTCAGAGCTCAAAGACAAGGTCTTCTAATTAACCCAATCCAATAAAGGCAAAGAAAAAAGAAAAAGAAAATATGAACAAAGCCTCCAAGAAGTCTGGGATTATGTTAAACAACCAAACCTAAGAATAATCAGTGTTCCTGGGGAAGAAGAGAATTCTAAAAGCTTGGAAAACATATTTGGGGGAATAATTGAGGAAAATTCCCCAGCCTAGCTAGAGACCTAGACAAATACAAGAAGCACAAAGAACAGCTGGGAAATTCATTACAAAAAGATCTTCACCTAGGCATGTAGTCATCAGGTTATCCAAAGTTAAGACAAAGGAAAGAATCTTAAGAGCTGTGAGACAGAAGCACCAGGTAATCTATAAAGGAAAACCTATCAGATTAACAGCAAATTTCTCAGCAGAAACCCTAAAAGCTATGAGGGATTGTGGCCCTGTCTTCAGCCTCCTCAAACAAAACAATTATCAGCCAAGAATTTTGTATCCAGAGAAACTAAGCATCATATATGAAGGAAAGATACAGTCGTTTTCAGACAAACAAATGCTGAGAGAATTCACCATTACCACGCCACTACAAGTACTGCTAAAAGGATCTCTAAATCTTGAAAGGAATCCTGGAAACCATGAAAACAGAACCTCTTTAAAGCATAAATCACACAGGACCTATAAAACAAAATACAAGCTAAAAGCAATAAACAAAACAAAAAACCAACACAAAGTTCACAGGCAACAAAGAGCACAATGAATGCAAAGGTACCTGACATTTAAATGCTAACACTGAATGTAAATAGCCTAGAAGATACAGAACTGCAGAATGGATAAGAGCTCACCAAGGAACTATCTGTTGCCTTCAGGATACTCAGTTAACACATAAGAACTCACTGGAAAAACCCTTCTAGACATTGGTTTAGGCAAAGATAAATAGCTGGGACTTAAACTAAAGAGCTTTTGAATGGCGAAAGGAAGAGTCAGCAGAGTAAACAGAAAACCCACAGTGTGGGAGAAGATCTTCACAATCTATAGCTCTGAAAAAGGACGAATATCCAGAATCTACAACCAACTCAAGCAAATCAGTAAAAAACAAACAATCCCATTAAAAAGTAGGCTAAAGACATGAACAGACAATTCTCAAAAGAAGATAGACAAATGGCCAATAAACATATGAAAAAAAAAACCCTCAATATCACTAATGATCAGGGAAATACAAATCAAAAGCACAATGCAATACCACCTTACTCCTGCAAGAATGGCCATAATCAAAAAATCAAAACAAAACAAAACAAAAAACAGTAGATGTTGGTGTAGATGCAGTGAACAGGGAACACTTCTACACTGCTGGTTTGAATGTAAACTTGTACAGCCACTATAGAAAACAGTGTGGAGATTCCTTAAAGAACTAAAAGTAGAACTACCATTTGATCCATCAATTCCACTACTGAGTATCTACCCAGAGGAAAATAAGTCATTATTCGAAAAAGATACTTGCACATGCATGTTCATAGCAGCACAATTCACAATTGTAAAATTGTGGAAGCAACCCAAATGCCTATCAATCAATGAGTGGATAAAGAAACTCTGATACATATACCTGCATTATAGATAGATAGATAGATAGATAGATAGATAGATAGATAGATAGATAGTCATCTGCATTGTGTGTGTATATATGTATATATATATATATATGATATAACGCATTTATATATATCTGATGGAATACTACACAGCCATAAAAAAATGCAGTAACAGCATTTGCAGTGATGTTGTTTGGATGAGATTAAACATCAAACATCACATGTTATCACTGATATGTAGGAGCTAAGCTATGGGGACACAAAGGCATGATACAATGGACTTTGGGGACATGGGTGAAAGAGTGGGAGGGGGCGAGGGATTAACTACTACAAATATCATGCAATATGTACTGTTTGGGTGATGGGTGCATCAAAATCTCACAAATCACCACTAAAGAAGTTATTCATGTAACCAAATACCACCTGTACCCCAATAACTTATGGAAAAATAAAAATAAAATAAAATGATAAAAGAGTCAATGAATTATACACCTAAGCAAAGAATTGACCCAGAAATGTGATTAGGACAATTTAAGATCTCGAGAATATTATGACACTCAGATTAAAGTGATGAGAGATATAGTTTCTCTCACTAGGCCTAAACCGTATTTATGAATTATTGTTCTTCCCCATCATTTAAAATATAAATAAGATAATGGCATCATCCCTTGTTCTTGACCCCTCCACCACTTTCCCCAATTTAAAAGCCTTCAAAGGCTTCCCAGTATTTTTAAGATATAGAGTAATTCCCTTAGTTGTGTGTTTTGGTGATTTTTGGTTTACTCCTGAATACCTCTCTAGCCATATATTCCTCCATCCCAATCCTTACTTCATTCCTTCCTCTCCAGCTACACTGGCCTCTTTTCATTCTTTCTCATGGCCATGGACCAAAGCATCCTCCATCCTCTGTTGACTCTCCAGCTAGAGAGTGCTTTGTTTGTTTGTTTTGTTTTTTGGTTTCAGCTGGAGTCTCGCTCTGTCATCCAGGCTGGAGTGCAGTGGTACAATCTCGGCTCACTGTAACCTCCGCCTCCCTGGTTCCAGCAATTCTCCTACCTCAGTCTCCCAAGTAGCTGGAATTACAGGCGTGCACCACCGCGCCTGGCTAATTTTTCTATTTTTAGTAGAGATGGGGTTTCCCCATGTTGGCCAGACTGGTCTGGAACTCCTGACCTCAGGTGATCTGCATGCCTCAGCCTCCCAGTGTTCTGGGATTACAGGCATGAGCCACTGCACCTGGCCTTAGAGAGCTGTTTTATATCTCATTCCCAATCCTTGAAATTCTATTTCTTTCATTGTTTTTTTTTTTTTAAATCCATCCATTGATCTAGCCTCCCTCCTTTCCTCTTTTCCTCCATCCATTCAACAACTTATTGATTACCTTCTACATAACAGTGAGTGTACTAGTCATTGGCAATTGTGCAGATTACAGTATAGACAAAACTAATTACCATATGAAGCTCACAGTGTAATGTGGGTCAAGGGAAACAGAAAATAATCAGATAAATAAAATACATGGTACATCAGAGATTATAAGTGGTATGGAGAAATATAAAATAGGCAAGGATGATGGCGACTGTAGGGCATTGAAGACAGATGACAGAAATTTAAAATAGGCAGGTTATGGATGGCTTAATGAGAAGGTAAGGAACATGAAAGAGGCAAGGGAGGAAGACATGAACTTACATAAAGGGAAGTATCTTTAGGCAGCTAAAATAGTAAGTGCAAAAGTTCTGAAGTCGGTATGTGCTGGGAGTGTTTTACAAACAGCAAGAAGACCAGTTTGACTCAGTTTGATGAGCAAGTGTGAGATTAGCAGGCGATGAGGTTAGAGAGAAAGGGAGAAGGTATGGGCTGAATATGTGACTCACTGGCCATTGTAATGACTTACAATACGCTTTTATTTTTAATGAAATGGGAGTCCATTAAGTATTTTGAATAGAGATGTATCTTTATCTGCCTTATATTTTTAATTAATTAATTAATTAAAATGTATTGCCTGTAGAGGAAATCCCTCTGATTACAGTTTTCAGAGTAGTCCCGCGTGAGGCTAAAAGTTGAAGCAGGGAGACTCCAAATACCTTTCAAAAATTTTAAATTCATACACAGTAAGAGTATTTTATATTGAGATTCAGGATATATGGACACACACATGTACATATACATATACACATATATGTCTACATGTTTATATATTTATAAATAAAACAGAAATACATTTTACAAAAAATTGATCTATTCATTATGCAATTCAATATTTTCTATTATATTGTAAGGTATTGTTTTACTACTATTTACAAGCCATAAATTAATTAATTGTATGGCTCACTAGTGGGTTACAAACCAGTGAAAAACATATAGAAGGATATGCAACATATCAGCAGACTGATAATGATGGTTTGACTCAGGGAAGCAGCTATGGAGGTAGGAAGATATAGTCAGGTTCTGGATATATGTGAAGGTAAGGTAAGAAAAATAAAGTGAACATTAAGGAATAATATTAAGAATGATGTTAAGAATAATTAAGTCTTTTGTCCTGCAAAACTGGAATATTGGTGCTGCTATTCACAGTGATGAAGACAGCATTTGGAAGACCATATCTGGTGGAGATAGGTAGGAGAGATTGAGCCATGGTTTCGACATATTAAGTTTGAAATATATATATTTTATATTTACAAGGAGATCATGAGTAGGCCATTGGCCCTAACAGGACTTCAAAAAAAAAAAAATCTTTCAGTGAGTTAGTTCTTATTTATAGATCTCAAATGAATCATCTCTTCCTCAAATAAGCCCTCTCTACCCTCTTCCAAAGAAGCCAATTGTTGCTACTATAGGCACTAAAGCAACATATATATTTCCTTGACACATCTGAAAGGTTATATCTCTGTGATTATTTCAGCAATGTTTTCCTACCTCCCCAAAAATACTGGAAGTTCCATAGAACAAGACTGTCTACTTACCGCTGTATTTCCAGCACCAAACCCAGTGCCTAGGATATACCAGATGCTGAATAAATATCCTTATATTGCACACATACACTCAAACACACATAAAGCGATCAGGTTGGAATGAGATACTGGAAAAAATTAGCCCCTATTTCAGTAAGATAAAGCATTTATGTCTGTTTCTGAGTGGTTTAGGTTTTTGCAAGACAAGACACATAATCTTTGAGGATGGAATATTTTATGAGGCATGGATATAGCTGGAGCTAAGTGAGAAAGAGAAGGGGGTAGTAGGAAACGAGTGCAGAGACACGGGACTTCAAGTATGAAGCCTTGGTGATGGGCATCCTGATTTTAATGCGGCTGAAGTGATGTTGGATGACTTACAAGGTTAGGTCATAAAAGATGTTATAGATTCTTCCTGGCTTTCTAGTTTCTAACCATCAACTTGGACGCCAGCCTCTTTGCTATGAAGAAGCCAAGAAGTTACACAGAAAGGCCATGTGTAAGTGTTCTGACCATAAACCCAGCAAAGGTCTCAACTAGCAGCTAGTATCAACCACCAAATATATGAGTGAGGAGGGAATATGTTTTTAGAAAATTCTAGTCCTCAGCCTTTGAGCCTCTCCCTATGATACCATCTGGGGCAGAGATCAGCTGTTCATGTAAAATGCTGCCCAAATTTACAAATTTGTAAACAAAATAATGGCCGTCATTGTTTTAGGCACTGCATTTTGAGGAGGCTTGTTATGCAGCAAAGTATTACCAGGTATTGCCTCCCAAATAAACTATGTTCCTTCAATTTCTTGTCTCAGAATCTACTTCCAGTTATAGATCTGTTACTAATTTTCTATGTGACCTAGAGAACATTCTGAATTTCATTTTCTTTTTTAAAAGTCTGGAATAAACTACTAAGTAGCTACTAACATCAGCAGTTCTAAAACCATTATCGTTTGGAGACCCAGTACTTGTCAAAAATGATCAAATGCATAGCCATTCCTGATTAGATCACTGATGAGGAGTAAACAATTTTGAGATACAGTTATAGCACAGCTGTTTCCAGAAGTCCATAATGTCAAGTCAAAGGCCAGCTTAGTGAATAAGAGAAGGAAGCATACTAGTTTCTAAGTGAAAATTTCAGGCCAAGGTAAAAATCCAAAAAGAAGAATTACAGAGAGGAGTGGTCTCTTTAATATGATCTATACAAATAGGAAATAAATTTGATATGGACCAAGTCTAGAAAGAAATGCTGATCATTCATTTTATCACAGACAGAAGCCAAAAGTAAAATAAACAACTTCTACACACAGATTCATTTTGCCAAATACAACTGGCTTGTTCCCCAAATCTTCTCTTAACCATACAGAGCATCACTTTTTTTTTCTTTACCGTGTGACAAATTGCATTTCCAAAAGTTATGACAGGAACATCTTCAGTTCTACACATTCTTCCAGAACTATGAAGAATGCTATGAAGAATACTACCCAATCAAGAGGTATACTTTCTTTGCCATTCCTTGCCTCTGGGACTTAGCATGATAACCAGAGAGGATGAGAAAAAGTAACCTCTTTACAAGATTCAATCTATGAAACCGATCTTGAGAAGCAAGGGATATTGGATCATTTTAGATAGTTAACAGAAAAGTCTAACACACAGGTTTTAGCTCTAGCATTAGTAGATCATCATTACTGAGGCAACATTTCCTCTTCTCCCAGAACTCACCCAGTCTGAGGACACACCAGAAGGCAAGTGCATGCTTAAATTTAGATCATTCTAGTAGTCAAAAATTTCAAAGAGATCCCTAAAAAATATACATTGGGAAGAATAAGAAAATGTTGTGATTCAAATTATCCTTGATTGTGTAGAAAATGTTTCTTAGAAACATTTGCAGAACCCATGACAGGAATCTAAAATATAAACTAAATTTCCAGTCTCCTAGGGAAAAATGCTTTCTCTGCATCCCTAAAATACACACATTTCTAACTGTGTTTTCTAAAATATCTCTGTTAAGAGAAAACTAATAGCCATGTTGATTCATGAAAGCTCTCTCATGCAATCGATGGATATTTCTATATAAAGTGATGACAGTACATAAAACATACATCTAAAATAGAGTTCAGCATTATCTGCTAAAGGAAACTACGTGAAACTTCGTGGAAGGCTTATTTTTACTGGAATAAATATGTGCCATATTTGAGAATTTCTAAGATATAATAACCCATTTACAATTAAATTGGCGGCATTTTGGTTAATTATACTATATTGTTCATATTCTAGTTGGACAGTTCATAAAATAAATGGCTTCACATATAAACCATGGAATACTATGCAGCCATAAAAAAAAGGATGAATTCATGTCCTTTGCAGGGACACGGATGAAGCTGGAAACCATTATTCTTAACAAACTAACACAGGAAGAGAAAATCAAACATCGCATGTTCTCACTCATAAGTGGGAGTTGAACAATGAGAACACATGGACACAGGGAGGTGAACATCACACCAGGGCCTGTTTGGGGGTGGTGGGATTGGGGAGGGATAGCATTAGGAGAAATACCTAATGTAGATGACAGGTTGATGGGTGCAGCAAACCGCCACGGCACATGTATACCTATGTAACAAACCTGCACGTTCTGCACAGGTATCCCAGAACTTAAAGTATAATTTAAAAAATAATAATAAATGGCTTTAGCTGATAATCTGAAAAAAACTCTTTGATATGATATTATTTGAATGTCTCTTATCTCCTTAGGTGCAAATGCATTCTGTGGTGTAGAGTAACCGAACATTCTGCAGGAGTCCATAGAATTCTTTTACTCTGGAGAATACCCTAAGGGAACAAGATCTGAAATTTGTATGAGCCAGTTAAGCAGTCATCTAGATGTAAATGGCTCATCTAAAGAGAGGTATTCTAACTTCTCTAATCTCAACATTTTTGAATAAGAAAATATTAGGAAATCTATTTTTCTATTTGTTGAAATAAATACAACAGTTTAGAATTGGAATATGGAAGACTGTAAGATGATTATTGCTTGATCATCTTCAGAGAGTTTCCAGACAGACTTCAAACTAACTTTTGAAAATGTTTTCAATAGAATAAAATAATGAGCAACATTTCTAGTCACCTACTCTATCAGTCTTTAGAAGCTTAAGTAGCTCAGAGGCTCACAAAATCTTCCTTCACTTTTATAATGTCATAGTTTCCCCTTTGTGTGTTCATACATGTTTTTATACAGTTGCTTAAACAATATATACAATCACATAATAAAGGGTTTTATTTTTCAGTGAAATACTATAAATATCAAACTATAATTTGCTTGTTTCATACAGCATTCCACAAATATATCTAAAATATTTACATGTAACTTTAATCTATGTTTATTTTTAAAAATGGAATATGACACAGAAAGATACATACATAAAATTACATGAATCATAAATGCACAGCTTCATTACTTCTTACACAATTAACATTGAGTATCCATCACCCAGATCAAGATATAGGCATTTTAATAATCTCACAAGCATTTTTGTTACCTGGTCCCAAACATTGCTTCCCTCTAAAGGTAACCACTTTTATCGTCTAACACCATAAATTGATTCTACCTGGTTTTCCATTAGCATAGGTTGGTTTTCTCTACTTTTAACCCTTGCATAAATATAATTACATAATATACACCTTTTGTGTTTGGTTTATTTCACTCAAATTATGTCTGTGAAGTCCATGCATGTTATGACATATATCAGTAGTCCATTCATTTCTATTCCTGTATAGCATTCATTCTTTGAATAGAGCCATGTAGCTTTATTAATTTTAATGTTGATGCATATAAAGGTTGTGTCTAATTGTGGCTATTAGGACAAATGCTGCACTGAACCTTACTGTTTCTGTCTTTTGATTAATCTATCTTTGTTGTTTTTGATTATTTACTTAAAGGTGTAATTTATGTGTCATGCAGAATGCAAAATTTTTGTTTTAGTATATTCTACCAATAGTTTGTCAAAGCAGGAGGGTCAATTTTCACTCCCATAAACAGTGTAGAAGGGTTTTCCTATCACATCACACTTCCAACAATATTTAGTATTTTCAGTTGTTTTTTTTTTTTTT
>NW_016827236.1:31325-35079 GCF_001698545.2 Rhinopithecus bieti
AATAAGGAAGATTTTAAAGATTTTAATAGTTTCCTTTTCATTGCCTTGATCATCTTCACCAGTTTCCAGGCAGACTTCAAACTAACTTTTGAAAATATTTTTAAAGAATGAAATAATAAGCAACATTTCTAGTTACCTACTCTATTAGCCTTTAGAAGATTAAGCAGCCCAGAGGCTCATAAAATATTCCTTCACTTTTATAATCTCATACTGTCTCTTTTGTGTGTTCATATGTATGTTTTCCATAGTTGCTTATTTAAACAAAACACACACTCATATAGAGTTTTATTTTTCAATGAGATACTGTAAATATTAAAGTATAATTTGTTTGTTTAATATAACATTTCATTAACATATCATTTCCCACTCTGAGATTTCCTAGTGAAGCCTTCTGGTGAGTAAAATTTCTTGCTTTAATGAAGCCAATATGTCAATATTTTTAAGCTGGTGATTTTATATCTTGTTTTAAAAATGTCCCCACCAAGGTCATGAAGCTATTCTCTATGTTATCTTCTAAAATTATTTTTTTCTTTCACAGCTTTCACATTTAAGTCTAAAATCTAATCTCCAGTTGATCCCACATAATTTATAGAAAAGGCGATTCATTCCCTACTGAACTACAGTGTCACCTTTGCTATAAATCAGGTAACTATATATGTGTGAGCCTGTTTTTAGACTTTCTGTTCTGTTCTATTGTTCTAATTATCTGTATTCACACCAAAAACATACTGTCTGAATTTCAACTGTTTCATAATAATTGGTAATATCTGTTAGTATAAAATTTCCCACTTTGTTCTTTTAAAGATTGTCTTGGCTATCTTGGACCTTTGCATGTCCACATAAATTTTTATAATGTACGTGCGTACACACACACAGGCACACTCCTAATGGGATTGATTAGGATTTCACTGACTCTACAGATCAATTTTTGAGAGTTTACATCTTTGTAACTGATTCTGCCAACCCATGAACACAATATAGTCCTCCATTTAGATACATTTTCTTTAAATCCTCTTATTCATGATATATGTTTCTGCTTAGGTATCTCAAACATATTTTATACATTTATTTATATTTGATTTATTGATGGCATTTTTAAAAAATAATACCACTTTCTAATTGTTTAGTCTTGAAAATTACAATTAACTTTTGGATATTCACATGGTATCTAGAAGCCTTGATAAATCCATTTATTAATTCTAATATTTTATCTCATGGTTCTTTGAATTTTCTATGCATGTTTAGTCTGTAAATAATAAATGTTTTTTCTCTCTAACTGTATACTTTTAATTTTGTTTTCCTGACTTATTATATTGAGTAGTATATTAATTGAGTACATTGTTGTAGATTACTCATAGATATATTTTATCAGATCAAGTTACATCTCTTCTACTCCTAGTTTCCCACGAAGGGTGTGTGTGTGTTTGTGTGTGTGCACGCGTGAGAGCGCATGTGCTCATGTGAGGGAATTAATTTTTTCCAATACTTTTTTATATTTGTTTTCATCCTTCATGTTTTTAATGTGATGGTTCACATTGCTTGGTTTTCAAGTGCTACAATGATATAACATGTCATCCCAGTTAAAATGACTTTTATCCAAAAGACAGGTGATAACAAATGGTGAGAATGTGGAGAAAAGGGAACCCTCTTATACTGTTGATGGAAACGTAAATTAGAACCACCACTATGTAGAACACTTTGGAAGTTCCTCAGAAAACTAAAAATAGAGCTGCTATAGAATTCAGCAATCTCATTGCTAGGTATATATCCAAAAGAAAAGAAATCAGTATATAAAAGAGATAACTGCACTCTCTTGTTTATTGCAGCACTAGTCACAATAGCCAAGATTTGGAAGCAACGTAAGTGTCCATCAACAGATGAATGGATAAAGAAAATGTGCTACTTATACAAAATGGAGAACTATCCAGTCATAAAAAGAATGATACCCTGTCACTTACAACAACACAGATCGAACCGGAGGTTATTATGTTAAGTGAAATAAGCCAGGTACAGAAAGACAAACTTTCCATGTTCTTGCTTATTTGTGGGAGCTAAAAATTAAAGCAATTAAACTCATCAAGATAGAAAAAAGAATAATGGTTACCAGAGGATTGGAAGGGTAATGGGATGGAGAGTGGAGATCATTGATAGGTACAAAAGTTTTAGTTAGATAGAATGAATAAGATCTGTATTTGGTTGCAAAACAGGGTGACTACATTAAACAATAATTTATTGTACATTTTAAAATAACTTAAATAGTATAATTGGATGGTCTGTAACACAAAGAATAAATGCTTGAGGTGATAGATACACCATTCACCCTGATGTGATTATTATGTATTGTGTGCCTGTATTGAAATATCTCATATAACCTATAAATAGATATACCTACTCTGTACCCACAAAATTAAAACTAAAAAAAATTCTGAAATGAAAAGAATAAAATGACCCGTCCTTGCCCAAATACACCCAGTTTTGTTGTGATATATTGTTCTTTGAATATAGTACTGTACTTAGTCTGATAATAATTTGTGTAGGGTACACAACATACTTTCAGTAAGTACTAAATATCCCATTGTTTAGTAGAAAGAGATTGCTTCAGTGAGTTCTGAGTTGAAAGACATTTAGAGTGATTTCAATGAATGTATTCTTTTAGATATGGCTTCAGTAAACAATCTTACATATATCTTTACATACTAGTGATTTTGTTTTTGATAGATTCTTAAGGAGGGATTGATGGGCAAAAGATTGTGGACTCTTCCATAGCTATTCTCAGGTTACTTTCTTAAAATACTGTATCAATACTTTACCAGTAGAGATTATTAAGAGCTTCTTTTCTCACACCCATTCCAGCACTGAATGTTATTCCATCTGTTCGTTTTCTCGTCCAGCTCATGGGCAGGAAATGTTATTTCATTTTGCCTTTTTGACTATGAGAATATTGACTACCTCTTCATAATTGTATTGACTATTTGCCTGTCCTCTTTTGTGGCTTTTCTGTTCAGATTATATATTAATTTTTAAAATTATATTTTTGTCTTCAAATCAGTTTGTAGACTTTTATTAAAATAGAGATATTAAGTCTTTGTGATAGATATTCTAGGTGTATTTTCTCAGTTTATTGCCTTTTTGCTCTATTATAATATCTTTGGCTATATAGAAATATTTATTTTTTATGTAGTAGCAAGTGTCATTTTTCTTTTTTTTTTAGATGGAGTGGCCCAGGCTGAAGTGCGGTGGCCCAATCTCAGCTCACTACAAGCTCCGCCTCCTGGGTTCAAGCGATTCTCCTGCCTCAGCCTCCCGAGTAAATGGGATCATAGGCTGGCACCAACGCACCTGGCTATTTTTTGTATTTTTAGTAGAGATGGGATTTTGCCACGTTGGCCAGGCCAGTCTTGAATTCCTGGCCTCAAGTGATCTGCCAGCCTTGGCCTCCCAAAGGGCTGACATTACAGGTGTGAGCAACTGCCCCAGGCCCATTTTTCTCCTTAAAGTCATCTGGAATTAGTGTTTGGGTAAAGAATGCCCCATAACTCAAACTGCTATAGATTCATCACTTATTTGGCTTCATTTTTGTATATTTGAATCTGTAATCTATCTCAAATTTTTTAGTTTAAGATAGGAAAGTCTAACTTTATGAAAAGATAATCATTATATATTCAGTTTTTTCATGAATGAATTAAAATGTCATATTTAGTACATCCCCTTTGGCTGGATCTATTTCTGATCACTACTTTGTTTTTCCATTTTG
>NW_016827236.1:38598-39933 GCF_001698545.2 Rhinopithecus bieti
TAATATATAAATGGCCCAACATGTTATCTAATTTTCAATATGTATCTTTATATTTTTGATAGGTCATTTCCTTTAAGGGTTTAGAGGCCCTTAAGTAAAAGATAAACTAATATTTGTTTTGAATATTTTAGTTTCTGTACATTTATAAAACCAGCATTTTTGTTATATATGTATATATACACACACGCGTACATATATATATATATATATATATATTCCAGTTTTGATTTTGTTTTGTTAATTCTAAGTTAAAGGGTGGCTACTATTACTGAAGACTTTTATTTTTTGGTAACAACTTGTTGTGCACAGCAAGAATACAATGTGGTGGGGCAAACAATAATACCAGAAAAAGCACACTTAAGAATTTGGTTAGATTATGTCCAGACCTAGTTAAATGTCAAGGGAAATTTACACAACAAGAGTGTGTTGTAACAATGCCTTGAGGGATATAAAAATAAATTTTATGTAAGGTGTTTAAACATATTTTAGTAGCACTATTGAAGATTTTTTTTTACATTGTAATCAGATTTTTTTAAAATTGAAGACAGAGATGATTATAATGTACATTGATAATACAAGTTTGTGCTTCATTAGATTGATTTTATACATTACTCTCAGCTCCTCATTTGATGAGGAGTCATAGCAATGTGAAACTTTGACAATTATTATTTCTCCCGTCACAACTGCATACTCTTAATTCATTTCCTCAAGGAACAATACTTTTGACTGATTATGGTTGATGTACGTGACTTCAATAATCATAATGTGAGTACTACCCACGGGAAACCCTATGCTTTGGGAGAAAATTGTTTATTACAAAATGAATAACCTGAAACAGAAACAGAATTTTACTCTTTCAGACGTTAACTACAGATAACCTAAAGGTAAAATCTCAGTGTTTAAAAGCATTTCAAGACAATGCATTTGCAATTGTCTTTTCTTCCTTGGAAACAGCAAATATGCGTATTTGATCTATTGATTTGGATGCTTTCCTGTAATTAGAAATATCCCAGTGTAACATATACAGCTCCATGCTGTTAATCTTTTAAAATCAGTTGTAAATTTAATTAGCCCTGGTTTCTCTTATGACATTTTTGTGGTTTGTAATCATTTAGCATCTTGCTACATCTTTAGATCTTTTACTGGCATAGGATAATACATGAATAATTGAATAAAATGTACCTAGGGTTTGTGTCATGAAAGGTTTTTTGAAATAAACTCAGATATTTTCTTCAGAAGAAAATCAGCTAAGTAGTTTTTATCTCAAAAAAAAGGAATAAAGATTATCTTTGATCTGATCTTGAGGTCTACTACAAAAAAGATCTTTCTGGTGTC
>NW_016827237.1:0-2379 GCF_001698545.2 Rhinopithecus bieti
GGAATGGAGGGAGGGAAGGAAGGGAGGGAGGGAAGGAGGCAGGGAAGGAGGGAGGGAGGGAGGAAGGGAGAAAGGGAGGAAGGGAGGGAAGGAAGGGTGCACATGATAAAATATCATTTTTTTAAGTATGCTAAAAAGTAAGTCTTCCTCCATCTCTGGCTCTTAACTCCTAGCTGCCCTCCCCGGAAACAACTGTGTTCTCCATTTCCTAGGTATTCTTCCTAGGAAGAGGATAAATTGTGTGTGTCTGTGTTGTAAGTGTTCTAAACTTGGTGTTTTTCCACTGAATAATATATCTTAAAGACCATCCCATTCCATATGGTCAGCATTAACTCATTTATTTTTTATTATTTATTTATTTATTTATTTGAGACAGAGTCTCGCTCTGTCACCCAGGCTGGAGTTCAGTGGCACAATCTCTGCTCATTGCAACCTCCGCCTCCTGGGTTCAAGTTATTCTCCTGCCTCAGCCTCCTGACTAGCTGGGATTATAGGTGTGCCACTATACCCAACTAATTTTTGCATTTTTAGTAATGGTTTCACCATGTTGGCCAGGTCTCAAACTCCTGACCTCAGGTGATCTGCCTGCCTCAGGCTCCCAAAGTGCTAGGATTACAGGCGTGAGCCACCGCACCGGCGAACTCATTATTTTTATTGACCACATAAAATCCCCTTGATTGATGTGTCATAATGTATTTGATCAGCCCTCCTGATAGATACTTTGCTGCCACACACGGTGCTACTGTGCCTATCTTTGCATTTATGTCTTTGAGCGATATGTGAGAATATCTTTAGACTAAATTTTTAGAAATGGAGTAATAGGCTAAAAATATTTGCATTTTAAATTTTGATATTGCTAAAATTTTCTCCAAAAATGTTTTGCTAATTTACATACCTACCAAACATATATGGAAGTGCCTATTTCCCCCCACCCTGCTTGTCACACTTACTTTCAAACTCTTTGAGTGTTGACAGTCTGATCAGTGAAAACTAACTCAAATGTTTTAAAAAACTAAAATAAAATAAAACTAAATCACTGTGCAAGTCAAACCAAGTATAGCCATGGGCCAGAATCAGCCCCTGGGTTGCCAGTTGGCAAGTCTGTACTAGGTGCTGTTTTCCTATAGCTGTGAACTATAGTCAGCCCATCAGCGAGGCCAGCAGGGGCTCTGAGGCCATCAGCGCACCTGGAGACAACCCCGCCAAGGTCCAGAACCACTGCCAGGAGCCCTATTATCAGGCTGCGGCGGCAGGTGAGTCCCCACTTGCTCAGGGTGGCTTCCATCCGCCTCACTCCCACCCAAACGCCTGACAACCTCCGAGCACCTGGTTTGTTCGCCAGCAGCTTCAACTCTGAGCCTATTTCTTTGCCTCTCCTCATGTTGTGCCTCAGGGACACTCACCCGCACAAACCCAGGGACCTGGAAGGACAGACAGGATGGGGAGGAGGTTCTTCAGTGTATGCCTGGTGAGTAGCCACCTGCCAGCACCGTTCCCCCAACAAGTCTCAGCTGCAACTGGGACCTACGGGACACAGGGGTTAAATGAAAGCCTTAGAATAGAAAGGAAGATAAGAAGCAGAAGGTGAGGAAGACCAGGGCAGTCAAGAAGGCCCAGAAAAGAAGAGGCTTGTTCCTCATTCTTCAGAGGTCAAGGTATACCTGAGGAAAAGCATGAAGGAAGTTAATGAGATGGACTAGAAAAGGAGGAAGAGAAACCAACAAGCTGAAATAAGACAAAACCCTTTTTGTGCCATGTGTTTTAAGGATCTACTGACAGGCTCTCTATTCCTAAAACATCTCCCTACCTAGATGCCACACAATGCCAGAAAGTCAACCATTTTTTAAAAAATTTATTAAGATAAAATTCACAGCTGGGCGCGGTGGCTCATGCCTGTAATCCCAGCCTTTGGGAGGCCGAGGCGGGTGAATCACTGGAGATCAGGAGTTCCAGACCAGCCTGGCCAACATGGCAAGAACCCATTTCTACTAAAAGAATACAAAAACTTAGCATGATGGTGTGTGCCTATAATCCCAGCTACTTAGGAGGCTGAGGCATGAGAATCGCTTGAACCCAGAAGGTGGAGGTTGCAGTGAGCTGAGATCGTGCCGCTGCATTTCAGCCTGGGCAACAGAGCAAGACTCTGTCTCAAAAAAAAAAAAAAATTACAGAACTTCTCAAAATCTGTAGTTGCCAAGAAAAAATTAAAAGTTAATTTTTAAAATTCACATTACACAAAATTTACCATTTTAACCACTTTTTTTTTTTTTTTTTGGAGATGGAGTTTCCCTCTTGTTGCCCAGGCTGGAGTGCAGTGGGACAATCTTGGCTCACTGCAATCTCCACCTCCTGGGTTCAAGCGATTCTCCTGCCTCAGCC
>NW_016827237.1:6647-7770 GCF_001698545.2 Rhinopithecus bieti
CAAAAAAAAAAAAAAAAAAAAGAGAGAGACGAGAGATAATTTGTTAGCCTCAAGAGTCACATTGCTACTATGGTCAAAGGTTAAATGTATCTCTAAAAAAATGGCAAGATTCAAAGTTGTACATACATGTGGTTACTTCTGTTTTTAACACCCACACACAGTACAAGAGATTATTGAAAATATTCCCAAAAGGCAGGTGCAGTGATGCACACCTATCATCCCCACCACTCAGGAGGCTGATACAGGAGGATCACTTGAGCCCAGGAGTTCAAGGTCAGCCTAAGCAACATAGTGAAACCCCATCTCCAAAAATATAATAATAATTCTCTCAAAATACCAAACAAAGGTGGTTTTATTGATAAGATTTTTGCTGTTTGGTTTTCCACTATTCTCTATTTGCTGAATTTTGTTTAATTAGCATAAAACATTTTTATTTTACTAATTTTTTATGATTGAAAAAATGGTATGAGTTTCTCCGTACCAAGGCAAAAATATATATATACACCTATATTTATATAAGTACGTCTAGATCTATATCTACACCTCCATCACTGTTTCTAGGTCTAGAGATAGAGATATAGACAATGAGATAGAGAGAGAGAGAGAAGTTAGAGAGAGACGATGGAGATAGATGAACTAGTGATAGAGACATGTCCACAGAGGAAAATCTACCACCACTTTAAGAGAGAAATCTTTTTCCCAAGAATCAAATCCTTAGAGGAACAAACACTGTAACAGACAAGGTCCTCAATACTTGTTTTAAAACAAATGCAGCAACATTCATATGCATTTTTTTCCTTCTTGGTATAAGTCAAGGACATAACAAAAATGTGTGAGTAAATGTTACTTTGAATGGTTGGACAGAGTGGAGACAGGGCTGGGACTGAGCTAATGACGTCCAGGTTTGCCGCTCTCCAAGCGTGTTGCACAATGCCAAGGCAGAACTGAGAATCCCTAGGATGGATGGAAGAGCTTCAGCTAACACTGACCTCCTTACCTGTTCCCTCTGCCTCCATTATGAACATATAGTGCATACACACACACACACACACACACACACACACAACACTGCTGCTGCCAGAATATTAATGTGCAGTTTGTTACACGAGATTCCCCTTCCTTC
>NW_016827238.1:0-1604 GCF_001698545.2 Rhinopithecus bieti
AAGAATAATACATTCAATAAATTCATAGCTTTACTATCAAAGAAAAAAATGAGTATCATTACAACCCTTAGATATTAAAAGAAAATCATAGAATAACATACTAAGAACATATTTATGACAATACATTTAATAAGTGATGAAATGATGTTTTGAAAATCCAACTTATAAAAAATAAGGAAAATTATTTTCTTACATATCATAAATGAATTAAATTTGTGATTAATTACATTTTAACAGAAAAGCTCTGGGGCCAGTTGGCTTCACTGGTTATATCTGTCAACCTTACAAAGAAAGAATATTAACTTTGCCAAATCACCTTTATAAAATAGAGAAGAAAGGGTCTGTTTTCCCAAGTCAATTTTCAAGGCTAGCAAAATAACCTTAATAAAAAATGTTGAAAAGATAGAACAAAATAGAAAATTACAGACCTGTATTTATTATTAAGATAGATGTAAAACTTTTAACAAAGTGTTAACATATACAGAAATTTATCATGACCAAGTTTGGTTTACCCCAGAAACATAAAGTTATACGTTTGAAAGTCAATCCATAATAATAGAACACAATAATAGAAAACAAGATAAAATAACATAATCATCTCAGTAAAAAAAAAAAAATCAACTTGATAAAATGTAACACCCATTCATTTTAAAATAACTAAAAGTCATAGCAAGCTAGGATATAGAAGAAAAGTTTTCAGTCTTATAAAACATTCATAGACAAGTACAGCTTGCATTATGCTACTAGTGAAATACTGAACATTATACCAAAAAGATTGGGAACAAGGAAAGGGTATATATTCTCATCACTTACTGTTTTACTGGAAGTTTTTGGCAGACCTATAATGCAAAGAAAATAAATACTATTATAATTGCTTAAAGTAAGGAGAAAAATCTATTTGCAGAAGATGTGATTTTTTATTAAAAAATTATTGACACTATTAAAAATGACATTAGAATAATTTAACAAGTTTGCAATATACAAGATCAATAAGAAAAAATTAATTGTATTTCTATATACTAGCCTAACATTATTTAAAAATAAAATTAAAATACCTCTACAGTAAAACTTAAACCTAGCATTGAAAAATTTTAAAAGGGCTAAATAGACAGATTTTCATAGTTTAGGGGTCTCCAAATGTGGAAGATAGCAATTTTCCTCAAATTGACCTTCCCATTCAACACCACTCAAATAAATGCAAGTTGGCTTTTATTTTTGGTAGAAATTAAAAAGTCAATTTTAAAATTTATATGGAAAGACAAAAGGTGTAGTGCAGCCTAAACAACCTTAAAGAATAACAAAGTTGGAAGATTATTTAGACTTCTTGACTTGAATACTGTCTGTAAAGCTACAGTAACCAAAGCATTATGGTTTTGGCATAAGGACAGAAAAAATGATCAATAGAATACATAGAAAGTCCCGATATAGAATGACAGGTATGTTATCAATAAATGTACACAGAATTTCCAGGGTAGTTAAATAGAAACAGAAAAGCTTTTTAAAAGCAACTATGTTGGATTATTAGGATATTCATAAAAGAGAGGAAAACCACTCAAATCCTACTGTATTTCATAAAGAAAAGTTAATTTGAAATGGTTCCTAAT
>NW_016827239.1:0-1013 GCF_001698545.2 Rhinopithecus bieti
CAAACTCTTGCAAATAATATAAGAAGAGTAAACATTTCCTAACTTATTTTATGAGGTCAGTACTCCTTTAATATCAAAACCAGACAAAATCAACACCAAAATCTAGAGATCAATGGCTCTTAAAATCATATGTGTAATACCACCTTATTCCTGCAAGAAATGCCACAATCAAAAAATCAAAAAACAGTAGATGTTGTCATGGATGTGAAGATCAGGGAACACTTCTGCACTCCTAGTGGGAATGTAAACTAGTACAGCCTCTGTGGAAAACAATGTGGAGATTCCTGAAAGAACTAAAGCAGAAGTACCATTTGATCCAGCAATCTCACTACTGAGTATCCACCCAGAGGAAAATAAGTCATCATACACAAAAGATGCTTGCACATGCATGTTTACAGCAGCACAAATTGCAATTTCACAATCATGGAACCAACCCAAATGCCCATCATTAAATGAGTGAATAAAGAAACTGTGGTGTGTATATATATATATGTATGTGTGTGTGTGTGTGTGTGTGTGTGTGTGTGTGTGTGTGTATACACACACACATATATATATGATGGAATACTGCTCAGTCTTACAAAGGAATGAATTAATGGCATTTGCAGTGACTTGAATGAGATTGGAGACAATTATTCTAAGTGAAGTAAATCAGGAATGGACAAACAAACATGGTATGTTCTCACTGTTATATGAGCACTAAGCTATGAGGACACAAAGGCATAAGAATGATACAATGGACTTTGGGGATCTGGGAAGGGTAGGAGGGGAGTGAGGGATAAGAGACTATAAATAGGGTGCAGTATATAGTGCTTGGGTGATGGGTGCACCAAAATCTAATAAATCATCACTAAAGAACTTACCCATGGCTGGGTGCAGTGGCTCACGCCTGTAATCCCAACACTTTGGGAGGCTGAGGTGGGTAGATCACAAGGTCAGGAGATCAAGACCATCCTGGCCAACATTTTGAAACCCCGTCTCTACTAAAATACAAAACTTTGCTGGGCATAGTG